>NC_086128.1:6033269-6218875 GCF_963921235.1 Mobula hypostoma
ATAGCATCAAAGGCTACAGGGAGAAGGCCAGGAACTGGGGTTGAGGAGGAGATAGAAAAAAGGATCAGCCGTGATTGAATGGTGGAGCAGACTCGATGGGCCAGATGGCCTAATTCTGCTCCTATCTAATTATGGTCTAAATTTAACACCTTTCACTTTCAAACTATGACCTCAATTTCTAGTCTCACCCAGTCTGAGGGGCAAAAGCTTGAATGCATTCATACTATGCATAGCCCTCATATTCTGGACTTGGAGCAGATAACAGACAAACCCTCCTGAAGAACATTGATCAACTGAATGGGTTTATATGATCTTTAGTTACTTTTATGCTTTGTGTTACTAGGTTTTTTTTTAAATTTCCAAATCTATTTGATTTCTTGCATCCAAGTTATTCAACTGCTGCTGTGGAACTCAAACTCATATTGCAAGATCAATGGTGCAGAACTCTGGCAGCTAGTCTAGGAAGCAGGAACCTGTCCAGGAATGAGCCACCACACTGCTGTATCCAAATCCAAAGTAATGCCCTATACTGCTCAGCCAACTACAGGGACACCCTACATCACTAGACCTATAACCAAAGGAACACCAGGTACTACTGGATCTACAACCAAGGGGATACCCTTCAGTGCTGGACCAACCACCAAAGAAAAATACCTTATACAGTCATACCCTAGACATATTGCAAGGACAAGGCTGAGGACAAACCCAAGTGCAGGACATAAGTACAGAGGCAGAGTCATGAGGTGTTAGCATCACCACACACAGGGAACCAGTATCCAGGAGAGTCTTTACACAGAGACAAGGTTTACATAGAGTATTCAGGAAATGACACAGAGCTTTAAACTACCAATCCCAAGGAATCAGGAAACAAGGTTTACTCACACTAGAGTTAACCAACAAACTGGCAAAGTATGGCTCTGCCGCCCGAGTTTTATCTGATGTTCACTAATGGGAATCAGGTGTGCTGTAATTAGTGGAACTGGGAATGATCGGAAATCAGATGAGGGGATTAAGGCCCAATTAAGGGGGTAATAGCAAGATGGGGAATTGCCAGATGGGACCATGACAAGGCGGTCTTTTGCCTAAGCATATAATGGGGTGTCCAGTGAGGGTTAGCACCTCTGGTGAAGGGGCTTGTTGTGTCCATTCCAGGGCAGCTCACTTACCTTTGGTCCCAACCGACCAGCCAGCCCTCACCTGAGGCTCCAGGTAGCTGTTTGAAATTGATTAGTGACCACATCCTGGTACACCACTTTAACAGGCAGGCTAAACCAGGTGAGGGGAGCTAGCAGGCTTCATACCCCTGTGGTATAGGGACATGCCTGTCCTCATGTGAAGTCCGCTCTGGTGGACTGGGTGGATGAGATCTACAGTGAGATCCAACAACCAAGAAGGTGGTACTGCAATGCTCCGTGGAGAGTGACAGGCATGATAAGGCACAAAAGTTATGGTCATCCACCGCAACCAAAGAGGACCCCAGTTTTGTGACAACTACTTGTACCACTGGATCCAGGCTTCCAAGCTCAAGAGAGTGGGACTACCCCTCCCAAAACTCTCCTGCACAAGTCTCCTGTCATTGTTGGATACAACAGGCAACCATCATAATGTTTGGTGTTAATCAGACTAATTCTCAGAAGATGGGACTGCTGTAATGAGCACAGATTAAGTTAACTAAGTCTGTCTGCACTAGAGTTCAGAATAATGAGAGATCTAATTGAAATTTATCAACTTGCTGACAGAATGAGACTGGCTGGATGTGAAAAGGATGGCTCCCTAGGCTGGGGTATCTCAAATGAGGGGCCACAGTCTCAAGTTCCAGGGCAAGAGATTTAGGACTGAGGGGAGAAGCGGTTGGAGAACCCATGGAGCTTGCTTTCACAGAGGCCAAATCACTGAGTGTATTTGTATAGATACACCTGTGGATACAGAAAGCATCAGGGTGAATGGGGAGAACAGGAGAATAAAACATTAAGGATAATGATTAAGGATGTCATTATTGAATGGTGGTGCAGATTCAGAAGGTTGAATTACCAACTCTGAACCTATTTTCTATGTTCAATATTTCTCTGAAGATATGGAGGTCTGTGATTCTTTTGGAACAGTCAACATAACACAGTGTCGTCACTGCACTTTCCCTCCATCCTAAGAACAAAGGCTCATGAAAAGCTTTTTTCACAGCTCCTCTGATCAGATTTGTCACAGAATCTGGATGATATCCTGCCTTTTGGGTTAATGATTGAAAATAGCATTTCACAACATTGAGCACAAGACAATGACAAAGAAAAAGGAGCTGACGATCTCCTTTTGACTTTCAAGGTTATTACTATCACCCTTTAACTGGAGCCAACATTTCACAGTTCAAAGAGCAGGCAGGAACAGAGGGTCCTCTGATATCTCAGAAGCTACCCTCACTTACAATGCCCAAGCCTGGAATATTTGTCATTCACCTGCATGGTGGCAACTTCACCAGCCTTTCTAATCCGGGAGAAAGCACGGATTGATTGGCACCCTCCCTGCTCTATGTCTGCAGTTAGTGCAATACATAGGACAAAACTCACCACTTCCTTTCCCTGTGGTTTCCCCTTCTGAGAAGATTAACAGCAGCATAATCCAAAGCCATGTTCACAAACAAGTTCCCTTCTGCAAATAAACTTCCTTTCACTAACTTTGGGTGGAAGTTTTGAAAACCTCTATTGAATAGTAGAGGTTCAAGGTGTAATCCTGTTTATTGTGTACTGGAGGGCATTATCTGAAGCCTGTCCAGCATTTCCCGCATACCAAATACAGATTAAAGAACTGTTCCAGTTGGCATACAGACTGACCGACTGGCATTAGAGCAATATACCATCAGGCAAGTTGATGAAGGAGATCTCGTCTTCACACTCGTAATGAAAGCTGAATTAGCAGGTACCACCCTACTTCATGTCATGTTATTTTGGGCAGTAGCACTACAATGTATTGCAATGCTCTGACACTGTGCCAGTGACAGAGTGACACTGCGTTCCACATCTTTAAGGAGAGAGAAACAAAAAACATTGAACATCATTAGAACTGACACTAAATAAAGCAGAGAGAGTAATTAGACCATGCCTTCTGGTAAGAGGCTTGGTGAAAGGTGAAGGAAATTCCAAATGACACAGGATTAAAATTTTCTTGGAACTTGATTTGATTTATTGAAATAAAAGTTGACAAAAAATCTAATATTGGAAGCAGATAGACTATGAAAGCTATGCAGTTCCATGTAAAAATGTATTTCAATGCTTCATTAACAGTATGTGAAGGCTTGGATTGTGAGCATCAATCATTGTCAAAAGAAAGAAGCATTAACATTGATACAATCAAATGGAAGTGTGTATTTTTGAGGCTGTCAGTGTCTGGTCCAGCTACTCACTGCATTCTGCACCCTCTTCATCTTAGTGATGATGCATCTGAGCACCCTGCTTCTGTTCTAAACAGTCTGTGTAAATGTCCAATTATCCTCTATCCAGCTATTCAGAAATCCTGATGGTTCCGCATCTAGCTCATCGGGTGATGTTTGCCACTCTCCCCTTCAACTCACCGGGATCCAGTTCCTGTACCCCCTTTCCATTCAATGGGGCTCTGGTTCAAACGCTCCCTTCAAATTCACAGAGCCCCAGTTCCTGCACTGTCTTTAAACTTGCTTGATGCACCAGAAAATTTATCAAAATTTTGTAACATCAAATGTAACTAAATTAAAAGTGTGTTGAGGTATTAATAAAATAACATCCAATAGTCCAGGTAACCTCCAGTCGTACCATCAAAGACCTGGTTGTGCTAGATTATCAGAACCTGAATCACTTTATTGCCAGTATGTGAGACTTACCAGCATTGATTGTGGTTCGGTGCTAAGCATAGGGCGGCATGGTAGCATAGTGGTTAGCTCAACACTTTACAGTACCAACCACCTAGGTTCAATTCCCACCGCTGCCTGTAAGGAATTTGTATGTTCTCCCTGTGACTGCGTGGGTTTCCTCCCACATTCTAAAAACATACTGGTTAGTAGATTAATTGGTCGTTGTAAATTGTCCTGTGATTAGGCGAGGATTAAATCAAGGGTTGCTGGGTAGTGCAGCTCAAAGGGCCGGTTCCATGCTGTATCTTTGAATAAAATAAATAAATAAAACACAGGACAACACCATAACAGACAACACAACAATTTACGAGACCATAGTGCAAACAGCCATGAGCAATCAACAATTAGTAGAATGGCCACATATGCAAACATCACTAATCAAACTGAAATCAATGAGAACAGATAAACAAACTCAATAATTATCAACAGAGCAAGGAGGGCAGGAAAGACCATTTAACAATCTTGTTCAGGGACAGTTAGGATACTACACCTGAGTCAATTTTGTACAGGAAAGAAGCCTTGGAATGACTTGTCATGTCTCCCTGATGGCAACTTGGTGAATAGGTGACTGCTAGGGTTGAGTCAGCAGTCATTTTTTCAGCTCTTTTCTTCACTCTGCTGATGAATAAGTCTAGTGTTTTGGAGTTTTATTATATTTTCACTTCATGTGGTGACTGCTTTGGAATTGTTGAGCCCTGGAGGTAACGGGGGAAAGGAGAAGTGTCTGAAACAGGGTCAGAATTTGTACTTCACTCAGCTGAAGTGGGTGGTAAGTCCAATGTGTGAAAGTGGGTTTAAAATTCATCCCAGTGTGATGAGGTAGCAATTAGTCCATCTCAGAATTAGTGGCAATGGTACAAATCTCTGAAGTCCTGAAGAAGGGCCTTGGCCCAAAACGTTGGCCTTTTATTCATTTCCATAGATGCTGACTGAACTGTTGAACTCCTCCAGCATTTTGTGTGTGTTGCTCTGAAATTTCTTGGTTTATAAAGCTCCTGATGGGTTTGGAAGTGACAACTTTCAATTCGCCAACTAAATAAAGTGTAGGCCATGAAATGTTGAACAAGCAGTTTGACAACAATAAGGCAGTAAAGAGGCCAAGAGATTTAATGCAAGTGTCAAGGCTGACCTGATGTATGTGGATAGTGTGTGAGGAGCACCATCTAAATGAAGAGGGATAAATTCTTGGAAGAAGGAAGGTTATTGCTGGTGATGATTTGGTTAGAAATGGATGAGTAAGAATGGATAGTGGACAAACAGTTAAGTGAGATGGACAATAGTGGAGGGGATTTAGAAGAAAGCTACCTGCTTGTCTCCCCTCCTCTGTTGACCATTGTCAAAAGCTACACTAGGCAGGGGTGAGAAATGGGTAATGAAGTGTCAGTCACAAAGATTGGCAGAGGTACTGGGTTGAGCCACACACATCTGCTGGCAGAGGTTCAAATATGGAACAACAGAAAAAAGGGTATAAATTTGGAAGGTAACAGTATATTTAAGGATGTTGGAAATGATAACGAGGTGAGAGTCATAGAGGAGTACAGCATGGAAACAGAGTCTTCAGTCCATCTGGTCTATTCTGACCAAAGCATCCTCCAGTTGCCCACGTTTGGACCCTCCAAGCCCCTCTCTTCCATGTCCAAATACCTCTTATCGCCCACTTTCCTGCAAAAATTTGTCTGTCTTCTTGCTCCTTACACAGTTATCTATATATATCAGATCAGTCAGAATCAGAATCAGGTTTATTATCACCGGTATGTGTCGTGAAATTTTTTAACTTAGCAGCAGCAGCTCAATGCAATACATAATCTAGAAGAAGAAGAAAAAGTAAAAATAAATAAATAAGTAAATCAATTACAGTATATGTATATTGAATAGATTAAAAATCGTGCAAAAAAACAGAAATAATATATATTTAAAAAGTGAGGCAGTGTCCAAGAGTTCAACGTCCATTTAGGAATCGGATGGCAGAGGGGAAGAAGCTGTTCCTGAATCGCTGAGTGTGTGCCTTCAGGCTTCTGTATCTCGTACCTGATGGTAACAGTGAGAAAAGGGCATGGCCTGGGTACTGGAGGTCCTTAATAATAGACGCTGCCTTTCTGAGACACCGCTCCCTGAAGATGTCCTGGGTACTTTTTAGGCTAGTACCCAAGATGGAACTGACTAGATTTACAACCCTTTGCAGCTTCTTTCAGTCCTGTGCAGTAGCCCCTCCATAGCAGACAGTGATGCAGCCTCTCAGAATGCTCTCCACGGTACATCTATAGAAGTTTTTGAGTGTATTTGTTGCCATACCAAATCTTTTCAAACTCCTAATGAAGTATAGGAGTTATTTGCATTTCCAAATGCCTCTTAAATGTTACAGCTGGGCCCACCTTGACCATTTATTTTGGCAGTTCATTCCACATATTCACTGGTTGTTCGTCCATCGTACGTCGATGAGGACCTCGACACCATAATGATGGTGTCGAGACTAGCGCGTGATTTGGATTTAAGTGAGGGAGAGTTGCGCAGCGTCAGCCTCACTCTCTCTTCCCAATTCCCATCTGGATCCAGTGGCAAGACAGAGTCTAGACGGCTGGAGATGGGACTAGGCGCAGTGGATGACCAGGACATCTTCTGTGTCTTGTCCTGCTCTACACGTTCCACGACGCTTGCAGAGACCGCCTTCTTGACCGTTGGACCTTCCGTTGGTCTCATCCGCTCAATCCGCCGGAGTCTGTCTTCACATGCTGGGATAGACAACTCCCTATCTCACCGAGGGTTTGAGACCCGTCGGCTACCCTCACCTGGTTTAGCCGGCTTGTCGAAGCCGTTGCCCGGGGTGTGGCCACTGTCGCATGCAAACAGCTACGGGGAGCCACAGGTGAGAGCTGAGTGCCAGGTGGGGACCAAAGGTGGACTAACTGCCCTGAAAAGGACGTGACATGTTCCCCCACCAGAGGTGCTACCCCTCCCTGACACCCCATATACCCCACATATTCACTACTCTTTATGTAAATAAGTTATCCATCTGGTTTCTATTAAATCTCTCCCCTCTTATTTCATATCTGTGTCCTCCACAGTTTTGAACTTGCCAACCATGGGGAAAAGACTATGACCATACACCTTATCCATACCCTTTATGATAGAGTGATGGAGTTATAGAGCACTACAGCACAGAAACAGACTGTTCGGACTACCTAGTCTGTCTACCTAAATCAGTGTATGCTTCCTTCTTTATTTCTGACCAGAGCCTCAATATCTCTCATCAGCCAGGATTCCCTGAACTTGGTATATCTACTCTTCACCTTAACAAGTAAATGCTGCCCCTGAATTCTTGATATGACCCTTTTAAAAGCCTGCCCTTCCCCATCTGTTATTTTCCTTTAGAGAGTCACCCACTTGAACCTAGCTAAATCCTTCCTAATGCCCTCAAATCTGGCTCTGCTCCAGTCCAGGACTTTAACTTCTGAACCTGTTCTATCTTTTCTTATGACTATTTTAAAACTAATTGTGTTGTGATCACTGGGCCCCCAATTACCACTTCAGTTACTTGGCTGGCCTTGTTCCCGAATCTAGGTGGTAGATTCGTAGAGACAAAGGAAACAAGGCCGGTACAGCAAGAAAGTGGAGATGAAAGCTAGTTTGTCAAAAAACAGGTATCACACTCCAGGAAAGAGAGCTATTCACATTGTTGGCTAGCAAGGTGACCAGGGAGAGAATCTGGATGGCCAATGGTTTATAAAAGAAACAAGAGAAACGCTCAAAAGGCAATGGAAGCTGAAAGGCCCCCATAAAGCCCAAGTGACTTCCAGCTATTCTTTACAGTTTCAAATTAGCCAGCTGCCAAAGCCTATCCATCCATCTATCGACTGCACCAAGTGAAGGAATGTCTGAAAGCATTATAGCAAATAAAATATAAATTTTGAGCAAAGTAAACACAGATAGAAGAACTGAAAGTATTCTGCATGGATTCTGGAGGTATGTTGAATCACTTAGCTCCACTCAAAGTGGGGAATCAATTTCAATTCCGAGTCTCTGATAGATCATAGGTATTGGGAAGCATACCGGGATTGCAATGTTTGTCCAGTGTTGTTGCTGATAACAAGATAAAATAAAACAAGATAATTAACATAGCTGGACCCAAAACACACACACTCTTATGACTCACATATATTTTATTTCATTTGTGCACAAGAAGAACAGCGTAGCCCCTGTCACCCATACTGTTCTGAAGTCTGAGCAGTAAACTGCTATTTTTATACAGATTTGGCTTATCAGTTACGGCTATTGACAAATTAGTAAACTGTATATGTTTGAATTCGTTACTTGCAAGATCAATAACCATTCACAATAGAGGTGTTAAAAGTCAATAGAAACTTCAAGCTGACAATCAATTATAGTTTGAATTAGTAAAGCAATTCTCTCTTAGTTGGTGTGTGTATTTCACATCCTTCTACTATTCCTATCTCATCTGTCTCCGGCACCCCCCACTGTGTAAAGGGAAGCTATGTCCTCTGAGGTTGAATGCACATTGCCATAGTCATTCTCGCCTACTGTAGCTGTCTGCAATGGCAATGTTGGCTCCAGCAGTCTTACTTCAACGATCTCCCTTGTCTAGGTTTGACAGCACACCACTATAGCCATCCTCATCTGGATGTTGTCTTTAACCCTTGCCTTACTGCAACTCCCACACCAGACTCTACAACCAGTTCAGCTGGATTTCCATTATGTTGCTGGGCTGGATTTCATCACGGTAGGCTCTGATTCTAGATGTGTCTGGTAGTTGGTGAACACTGGATGCCTCCTTCACCTGGTGGATGAAAGAAAAGGAAAACCTCTGGGGAATTATACAATTCAATAGTTGGCCATTCAGCCCCCTGGCTCCATGCCAATTCTGGCCCTATTCCAAGCTCACCACCTGTGAGCTGCACTTGGGACGACTAGTAGAGCTGCTAACCCTCAGCAGCAGAGCCACAGGTTCAATCCCGATCTCCGGTGTTGTCTGTGTGGAGTTTGCATGTTCTCCCTGCAACTGTATAGATTTTACTGGGTGGTCAACTTCCTCCCTAGTTAGTAGTAGAATTAAGGAAGACATGCTGCAGCTGTATAATACATTAGTCAAGCTGCACTTGGATATTGTGTGCAGTTCTGGTCACCTCTTTATAGGAAGGATGTAGAGACTGTGCAGAAGAGATTTACCAAGGATGCTACTGAGATTTGAGGGTATCATTAATAAGAAAAGATTGGACAAATCTGGATTGTTCTTAGAACATTGGATAGTTCTTTTCTTTACTTTACTGTTTGTTACGCCGCTGGCGTTTTGGGCAGCAATGAAGGTCCCCCATCTCTGGCAGTGTCCAGGGCTTCCTTCATCGTGTCAGAAACTTCCTCTCGGTTTTCACTACTGTCAGTCATGCAAGTCCCGGGTGGAGACTTGGGAATTCTGTCACACTCAGATGTAAAAGGATTCTCCATTGCTGTTTCCATAACAGTTTAGTTTTACCAGTCAGGTTTGTTAGTCCTCTTAGAGGAGAAAATTTCTCCCAGGGTAGAAATGTTAACCATTAGAGGAAATGCTTTTCAGGTTTGAGAGGAGACATTTGAGGATAATGTAAGGGAAAGGAGAAATATGGATGATACATAGAAAAGGATATCTGGCATAAATTGGCATCAAAATCAGCATAACATCGTGGGCTGAGTGGCCTGTCTCGTGCTGTACCATTCTATGTTCTACATTCTACAGTACGTTCCACATGGGATTAATGTAGGATTACTGTAATGGTAAACATGATCTTGGTGGATGAAAGGCCTGATCTGTACTGCATCTCTCTGCGACTCTTTTTCCATGTCCTTGCAAATTACACTTATTATTTATCCAAATCTAAATATTTATCCAGCTCCTTTTCCCTTTACCATTGAACCAGGCCACCTGCAAAAGCTGCTACACAGCTGTACCTGCACATGTATAGCAACTCATTGGTTGTATACTAAAATGGGGCCTCTCTCGATGTGACCATCCTCTGTTTCTTTTTGTCCTCTCACCAGTGAGCATCAAAATACCAACACAAAAATGTACAATTTGAAGTCAAGCGCACATCGGGATGTGCCTGCAAATACAGAACTTTAATCAGTTGTGAGCAGGTATTGTTTTGTGATTATTTGGTAAATCATTTGAACCCAGTTCACCTTTAAGCACTGTGTGTCTTCCATAAAGCTCTTGTAAAGTTCCGACTGAAGAAAAACTGTTAAACTCTTTATTGGACAGCATCTGCATGACACTTCCCTCAGTCGTTGATTGTCAGTTTGATGCCAAGTTTTATTGATGGTACACAGGATGAATTTGACATGATGCCAGACTAATAAATATTAAATGAATGCCACGTTCATTCCTTGAGCCTGAGGGAAGGATTTTCCTCCACATATTTTTTCCATGCTAAGATGGCACAACAGCATAGGTGATGAGAAAAGCCAAGACAAAGAATAATAAAACTGCATTTGCAAATGCTTCATAAATAGGAAATACGAGCGATACAGTGTAATTGATCACTTACACCATGTGTTTGTATCTATGTTTCAGTGACTCCCAAGCAGCCCATAAATCTGGGAATTTTGGCAATAAATTCTGCAATTCTGTATTGTTCTGGATCACTCCTGCCACTCCACCAAAAGTTTCCAGGTAACCATTAAATTAATACCCAATTTGAAAACAATAGCATCATCAATTTTTGCATGAAGATCAGTTTTTGCAGAGTAAGGTAAGTATAAAAGTCAAAGTCAAATTTGAGTTTAGGTCATATGCACATGTGTGCACAGGTGCCATGAAAACATACTTGCAGCAGCATCACAGGTGCAGAGCATCATATAAGCAGCTTTCTAAAGGAAATTATAAATTAAACATCAATTATACGCATTTTTACTAGAAATTATCAGAATTAGGACAAAAGAAGTAATGTCCAATTCAGTGCAGTGTTCAGAGTTGTCGTAGTATTGCTAAACTATCACGATTAGGGTTTTGTCAATTGGTTGAAGTGAAATGACTGGTTGAAGGGAGGCAGTTGTTCTTGAACCTGCAGCTTCTATACCTCCTGCCCAAAGGTAGCTGCAAAAAATGGCAAGGACCAGATACTGGGGATTTTTATGATGGATGGTGCCTTTATGAGGCAGCGCCTCCTATAGATGGTGGGGAGCAATGTGCCTGTGATGTATTGGACAGAGTCCACTCTGCAGCTACATTCCTGTGCATTAGCATTACCGGAGCAGACTATGATGCAATCAGGACACCTTGAACAATAAAAGAGAGGAAGGAATAGCACTTCACATCATCTTTTGTGACCTTCCCTGGAAACTCAGGAACATCTCACATCCACTGCCAAGTTGTAATATATCACTATTATACATGCAGGAAAGGTGACTTTCCTGAGACAATATTTGCACAGAAAAGTCCCTCAAGTAACAAGGCACAAACATGACAAAGGTTACTCTGCACATGGCCTTGGAATGTTTTACTAAATTGATAGTTTCCACATAACAAAAGGCAACATAAAATAAAATTTTTAAAAAAGAGCTGGGTCATTGATTTTAGAAAGGGGGCAGTGCACTTGCTCTTGTCTACATCAATAGTGTTGAGGTTGGGATTCAAGTTCACCATCACCAATAACCTATCCTAGTCCAACTATCTTGATGTCACTGCAAGAAAATGAGGCTAAATAAATTCAGCATGTCCCCTTCAACTCTTACCAATTTTTATTGATGCACTGTGGAAATCATTCTGTGTGGATGAATCACAGCTTGGTATGGCAAATGCTCTGCATGTATCTGCAAGAAATTGCAGAGAGTTGTGAATATCACAGCTCAACTCATCATGGAAACCAACCTCCTCTCGATAGACTCTGACTATAGAGAGGACTCTGGTTTCAGTAAAGCAGCCAGCATAATCGAAGACCACACCACCCCAGACATTCTCTCTTCTGCCCTCTCCCGTCAGGCAAAAGATACTAAAGCCTGAAGCATGCATCATCAGGCTCAAGGACAACTTCAATTCTACTGTTATCTGATTCTTGAATGGAGCTCTTGAATGATAGGATGGACTCTTGGGCTCATAATTTACCTGGTTATGATCTTGCACTTAATCATATTTACCTGCAGCACATTTTTTGATAGATTTTTCTCTTTATTTTGCATCGTTATTATTTTACGTCATTCTAGCTCAATACGTTGTGCAATGATCTGATGTGTATGAACAGTTTGCAAGGCAAGCTTTTCACTGTATCTCCGTACATACGACAATAATAAATCAATTCCAATACCAATAACCACAAGTGATTTATATTGACTCCATCATGTCTACTTAAGTAATGTCAGCTGAAGAACTTCAACTGGGAATCATCTTTGATAACTGCAGTGGAGTCTCTTCCTTCCATCTTAGAGGGTAACCACAGCCTTGATGCGTGCCTTATCCAATGCTAAATGTAGTGTCATTATGTCTGTTGGTGATATGATGTTTGCCTTTGATTAGTAATGGTGGTATGATCATTACTGTGCAACGCATTCTGAAATCCAATAACTAGAATGAAATCATATCACCAACTAACACATTTAATAATCCCATGTGTATGTGGTAGGAAGGGTGCTGGCTTCCACTGAAACAAATATTTCCTTTAAAATAATAATTTAGAACTCTTAAATTCTAATTTCCCTTTCTGAGGAAAAAATAACAAAGATCTCTAAGCCATAGACACAGCAGGGAAACATGTTTTAACAAAATTGCCTGAAGCTTTAGTAATAAAAATAAACATCCATAAAACACCAGAGAATTAGCTTCACCGACTGGTGCATTTTTAATGGTTTCTGTTAGAGTTCAGACTAAAACCAGCTTCCGAGAATGACAGTTGATGACCACAGTGTCACGATTTGTTTTTTAAATGAGAACGCTTCGAAAGACCTTCCAGCTCAAATCCAGTGAGTGATTACTCAACAAAAATAAAAACAAGTTGATGAAATGTCTGTCAGGAAGCATCAGCACGTTGATTTTTACATTGGTGTCTGTAATTGCAAAATGGGAAACAGCTAAGACAGAATTAAAACCCGAAGAACTGAATCTTCTTTATGAACTACACATTTTGTTCTGCTTCAAATGATTCCAGACACGATTGGAAAAAAAGAGCCCAAATGAAATAAAATACAAATGAATCTTTAACAACTCTTCCCTATAAACATATATCACTCTTGTCTATTCAGAACATTTCCCAATAAAAGCTGGCTTCAATGTCATCACTACAGCATCAGTGTAAGCATTGCTGATCATTGAATGTCAAATATGAAACCTAAGGAGCTGCAGGATAAAAGGAGCGGCATAGTGATGCAGCAGGTAGTGCTGCTACCATGAAGCTCGATTGACTTGGTTCAGTCTTGACCTCTGGTGTTGTCTATATGGAGCTTGAACATTCCCCTTGCGACTGGAAGAGTTGTTCCGCTTTCTTCCTCCATCTCAAAGAAGCACTGGTTGATAAGTTTATAAGCAACCATAAATTGCCTGGTGTAAAAGCGTGATGGGGGAATTTTTCAGAACAAGGCCCTCCGTTGGTTGGAGTTGACCGTGGATATTGCGTCCAATCTGTCTATGTGATACGCAAGCCAGAGCACTACGATATGTAGAGCGAGCTGTTGCCCGTGTAGCAGGCTTCCCCTCTCCACTCAGCTGATGAATCCATAGGAACATCAGAGACTGACACAGAATAGCACCAGCGACGTTGCAGGAGTTGCCAGTCAGCATTGAACTCAATGTAGGACTGCCTTAGGGACTCCAGCTCTGGATTGTTCCCCTGGGGTTTACTCCTGAGGCCTTCCCCATGAGTGGGTACATCTGCAAGGCAGTGGAGGTTTGAGATCAGAGTTTTCCATCTCCTAGATGAGCTGCCAGCCACAAGCATATCATCACTGTCGGCCCCAGCTATGATGGACATGAAGTTATAGAGTCCTACAGCATGGAAACATACTCTTCAGCCCAACAGTTCATGCCAACCAAAATGTCTAACTAAGCTAAATCCCTTTTGCCTGCATTGGTCCATATCCTTCTAAACTTTCCTATGTGAATGAGAATAGGTTACAGGGAAATAATAGGGAAAATGTGATTGCTGGCAATTCTCTGAGTGTTTGCATAGACTCAATGAGCCAAAGAACCTCCTTCTATGCCTTAACAGAATATGAAATCAAAAATTATGCACTTTGTCAAATTATTTCTAAATGTTGAGCGGTACTTTGCATTTCAGAATGTCAGGTGACATGAATTTAAAAACGCAAACATGAGGAACTCTGCAGATGCTGGAAATTCAAGCAACACACACAAAATGCTGGTGAATGCAGCAGGCCAGGCAGCATCTCTAGAAAGATGTACAGTCGACGTTTCAGGCCGAGACCCTTCGTCAGGACTAACTGAAGGAAGAGCTAGTAAGAGATTTGAAAGTGGGAGGGGGAGGGGGAGATCCAAAATGATAGGAGAAGACAGGAAGGGGAGGGATGGAGCCAAGAGCTGGGATGTTAATTGGCAAAAGGGATACGAGCCTGGAGAAGTGGGGAGCATCATGGGATGGGAGGCCTAGGGAGAAAGAAAAGGGGAGGGGAGCACCAGAGGAAGATGGAGAGCAGGCAAGGAGTTATTGTGAGAGGGACAGAGAGAGAAAAAAAGGGGAAATAATAAATAAATAAATAGATAGATAGATAGATAGATAGATAGCGGATGGGGTAAGAAGGGGAGGTGGGGCATTAATGGAAGATAGAGAAATCAATGTTCATGCCATCAGGTTGGAGGCTACCTAGACGGAATATAAGGTATTGTTCCTCCAACCTGAGTGTGGCTTCATCTTTACAGTAGAGGAGGCCGTGGATAGACATATCAGAATGGGAATGGGACGTGGAATTAAAATGTGTGGCCACTGGGAGATCCTGCTTTCTCTGGCAGACAGAGCGTAGGTGTTCAGTGAAACGGTCTCCCAGTCTGCGTCGGGTCTCGCCAATATATAGAAGGCCACATTGGGAGCACCGGACGCAGTATATCACCCCAGCCGACTCACAGGTGAAGCGTCGCCTCACCTGGAAGGACTGTCTGGGGCCCTGAATGTTGTTATTAAATCAATTCTAAAGTGCTTTATTATCAAGTTGCAAAGTATATAGCAAAGGTTTCTTCTAAGAAGGATGAGTATTTGGATCTGTGACAGTGAAGTGTACACAAATCCTGGGTCCTCAGGCTAGCTTGGCCACTCCGTAGCCCAGCAATGTTGGCTCACTTTGGTGCTGTCCGGGTGCTGATGGATGGGTAACGTAAGGGCCTAGAGACTCTGTTGGGACATTGAGCTCCATGAGAACATATGGTCACAGTGGGGACTCCTATTAGACCTATAGGACTCAATGGAAGTTTGGCAAATTGCCAACTTCTGATCAGCAACCGGGGCATCACTTACCCTACAACTTATATTTGGAAGAAGGAAACAAACATATGGCTGTTAAATTTGATGAGGACACAAAGGTAGAAAGGAAAATCAATCTGAGAGGAAAATCTACAAAAGAGCAGCTACAGAGTAATATAAATAGGTTAAGTAAATGAGTGAAATTGGGTAAAAGGAATGCAATCTATGGAAATGTGAAACTATCCATTTTAGAAGTAAAATATATATAAAAAGTCTAAATGAAGAGAGATTGTAGAGCTCTGAAATTCAGAGGGAGCTGAGTGTCTAGGGCATGATCTACAATATGCCAGCATGCTACCACAAGAAATTATGATTGATATAGTTTATTGTGAAGGGGATTGAATACAAAGGTAGAGGAGTACTTCAGTACTGTGTACCTGAGTTATCAGGAAAAGATAAACAGGCTATAACTTTATTCCCTGGAGTGCAGCAGAATGTGGAGAGATACTATACAGATATACAAAATCATGAGGGGTACAGATAGGGTGATTGCATATAGGCTTTTTCCCCTGAAGTTGAGTGAGACTGCAAATAGAGGTCATAAGTATAGGGTGAAAGGTGAAATGTTTAAAGGAACATGAGGGGAGACTTCGTTCAAAGGTGCTGTGAGTGTGGACTGAGCTGCCAGCGGAAATGGTAGATGAGGGTTCAGTTATAACATTGAAGAGAAGTTTGGATAGGTACGTAGATGGGAGAGGTATGGAGGAATATGGTCTGGGTGTAGGTAGGTTTGGACCAGGCAGAAGATCGAGTATGTATGGACCTCTTTCTGTGCTGTAGTGCTCTATGACTCTATAATATTGGTTTCCTTATTGAAAGAACAATGATAATGTTTTGAAAGAAACTTGGAGAATGCTAACATGACTTATGCTTAAAATAACCAAGTTGCCTTTATGAGGAAAGATTGGACAGGCTAGGCTTATATCTTCTGGAATTTAAACGAGTGAGAAGCGGCTTGACTGAAATATATTATCCACTGAAGTCCTGACAGTGTGAATGTAAAGACAGTATTTCCTCTTATGAAAGATCTGGAATTTATAAGCTGTTATAAGACCGTTGAACCATCCCTAGTAAGATAAAATGGACTCAACCTCATGATCTACTTTGGCATATATGATAATATTAAACCAATTTAGTAATTAGTAGTCACAATTTGTAAATAAGGTTTCACAGTAAAACAGAATGAGGTAAACATTTTTCCCCTTAGAGGGATGAGACTCTCTTCAAAACGCCATGAGAGCTAAAAATGCTTTGAATATTTTGAAGTGAATACATACTTGATAAAGAAGGCAGTGAAATGTTACCATGGGTACAGAAATGTGGAGTTGGGCTTGCAATCAGATAAGCCAGGATATCTTTAAATAATAGAGTGGCTTTAAGGGGCTGATTTGCCTGCTTCTGCTAACTTATGTTACCATATATGTTTACATTGCTACAAATCGCGATGTGAGTAAATTTGATCTGAGACCTGATCCATGCATTGTATACAATACTCTGCAAAAGTCTTGGGCACATATATATAGCTAAGATGCCTAAGACTTGTGCACAGCACTGTATTTGTCAACGTGGAGCAGAGAGCGAATTTGTAAATCTGACAGGAGCAAAGGATGTAGGGAATGGTGAGGGTGGAGCACCGTGGGAGGGGTGTGGGACAGGTGGCAGAGAAGGAGTGTCAGGGACAGTGGTTGGGTTGGGTGGCGCGGGTGCAGCCACACCCATCCCCAAGACACCAGGCGAGGTCATTTGATTCCAGACAATTGGTTTATTGATCATTACAGAATGTCTCTCTGGTGCTTCCCACTCCCTCCCCTCTCCCTTCCCCTTTTCCCAACCATGATTCCACTCTCCCTGCCCCCTTCCCACTCTCAGTCCACAATAGAGACCCATATCAGAATCAGAATCATGTTTATCATCACTCACGTATGTCAGGAAATGTTTTTTTTTTGTGGCAGCAGTGCAGTGTAATAGATAAAATTACTACAGTATTGTGCAAAAGTCTTAGGCACCCTAACTATATTGAATTGAACTGAATTGAATTGACTTTATTTCTTACATCCTTCACATACATGAGGAGTAAAAATCTTCACGTTACATCTCCGTTTAAATGTGCAATGTGCAATCATAGTAATTTATAGTTATTTATAATAAATAGAACAGTCAATGTAATATAGAGTACACTCAAACCAGCGCGAGTTAATCAGTCTGATGGTCTGGTGGAAGAAGTTGTCCTGGAGCCTGTTGGTCCTGGCTTTTATGCTGCGGTACCATTTCCCAGATGGTAGCAGCTGGAATAGATTGTGGCTGGGGTGACTTGGGTCCCCAATGATCCTATGGGCCTCTTTTACACACCTGTCCATGTAAATGTCTTAAATCATGGGAAGTTCACAACTACAGATGCGCTGGGCTGTCCGCACCACTCTCTGCAGAATCCTGCGATTGAGGGAAGTACAGTTCCCATACCAGGCAGTGATGCAGCCAGTCAGGATGCTCTCAATTGTGCCCCTGTAGAAAGTTCTTAGGATTTGGGGGCCCATACCAAACTTCCTCAACCGTCCCAGATGAAAGAGGCGCTGTTGTGCCTTTTTCACCGCACAGCTGGTATGTACAGACCACGTGAGGTCCTCGGTGATGTGGATGCTGAGGAACTTAAAGCTGTTTAGCCTCTCAACCCCAGATCCATTGATGTCAATAGGGGTTAGCCCGTCTCCATTCCTCCTGTAATCCACAACCAGCTCCTTTGTTTTTGCAACATATATATATGTCCATAAGACTTTTGCACAGTACTGTTCATGTATACTGTCTGCAATTTAAAAAGCCCCTATACACCCCCTGTACACTGAGGGGATGCAGGACTTGAGCAACAGCTCATCAACAACATATCATTAATATCATATGGTGACACAGTGGGCACTGAGGTTCACCTATGACACTGAACTTTAGCATTGCTGAAGCCTGCCCCAGTTTTACTAAAAGAGCCCAATGGATCCCACAAGAAGTCTGTGGCTTCTATTGAAGTTCAGCTTCTTCTCCAGATACTCACCCACTGTGATCATTTGCATCTCCTCAGTAAAGGCGTAGTCACTTAAATCTGCAATCAGCTCCCCTTCCCTATTTGATCATCTCCCCAACTCCACTCCATCACACCCCACTGTCACCCTGTCATCTCCCTCCGCATCTTGTCTCCCCACTTCATACCATCATCTCTCCACTCCCAACCCATCATCTACCCAGCTCACCTCATCAATTTCCCACCTCCACTCCCATCCTCACCCATCATTCGTCCCACCATAAGACCATAAGTCCATAAAGATATAGGAGCAGAAGTAGGCCATTCAGCCCATCGAGTCTGCTTCACCATTCAATCATGGCTGATCCAATTCTTCCAGTCATCCCCACTCCCCTGCCTAACAACTCCACACTCCACCAACATCCCAACATCTCCCAACCTCTCAGACCCCACCCTATTGTCTCCCCACACTCACCTCATTATCTTCATCCCTACCACATTTCCCCACACATCCCCAACATCTCCTGACTCCCAATGTTTCAGTACCCCCACCATGATTGTCTCCTCACCTTCACCATAAAACCACCCCGCCACCATCAGACCGTCATCCCATGCACACCTACACCATTTCCACACCCATTAGACCATGAGACATAGGAGAAGAACTAGGCTATTTGTCTCATCAAGTCTGCTTCACCATTCAATCATGATTATTTAATTTTCCTTTCAATCTCATTCTCCTACCTCTGCCCTTAACTTTTGACACCTTACTAATTAAGAACCTATCAACCTTTGCTAGCAACAAACTCCAGAGATTTACCACTCCCTGACCGGTCCCAGAGAAGTTTTCCATTCTCTCTAGGCCTTTCAATATTTGGTTGGTTTCAATGAGATCTCCACTCATTCTTCTAAACATTGTGAGTACAGGCCCAGAGTTATCAAATGCTCCTCATACATTAACCCCTTCATTCCCAGGACCATTCTCCTAAACCTCCCCTGGACCCTCCCCTTTCCCTTAGTAATAATGATTGCACTCACTTCTGCCCCTTGACTCTCTTGAATTTTTGACATGTTTCTGTTGTCTTCCATAGTGAAAACTGGTGTCTGCCATTTCATTGTTCCCCATCACTACTTCTCCAGCATCACTTTCCAGTGGTCCAATGTCCACTCTTGACTCTCATTTACACTTTATATATCTGAGAAAATTTTGCTATCCTTATTTATTCTATTGGCCAGCTTAGCTTCATATTTTTTTTTTCTTTTTGCTTTTTTAGTTGCCTTCTGTTAATTTTTTAAAAGCTTTCAAATCCCCTAACTTCCAACTAAGCTTTGCTATATTGTATGCCCTCTCAGTTGTGTTTATGTACTCTTTGACTTCCCTTGTCAGCCATGGTTGCTTCACTCTCCATTTAGAATGCTCCTCCTCCAGCAAATTTCTTTATTCATATTTGCAGCTCTCCAATTATCACCTCACCTCACACCTCCTTACCACAGTGTTTGACTACAGCCAGATATGCTTGTCTATTGGAATACCACAGTGAGTATTTTAGAACATAGAACATAGAATAGTACAGCACAGTACAGGCCCTTTGGCCCACAATGTTGTGCCGACCCTTAAACCCTGCCTCCCACATAACCCCCCACTTTAAATTCCTCCATATACCTGTCTAGTTATCTCTTAAATTTCACTAGTGTATCTGCCTCCACCACTGACTCAGGCAGTGCATTCCACGCACTAATCACTCTCTGAGTAAAAAACCTTCCTCTAATATCCCCCTTGAACTTCCCACCCCTTACCTTAAAGCCATGTCCTCTTGTATTGAGCAGTGGTGCCCTGGGGAAGAGGCGCTGGCTATCCACTCTATCTATTCCTCTTACTATCTTGTACACCTCTATCATGTCTCCTCTCATCCTCCTTCTCTCCAAAGAGTAAAGCCCTGTCTCCCTTAATCTCTGATCATAATGCATACTCTCTAAACCAGGCAGCATCCTGGTAAATCTCCTCTGTACCCTTTCCAATGCTTCCACATCCTTCCTATAGTGAGGTGGGAGAAGAACATTGCCTGCTCCTTATTAGATACACAAATGGGTGCCATTACCTTCTCTATCCACTTACTGATGTATGTCACTTTTCTGAAAATCTAAAGCTGCCTTTGATACATAGTTAATACTTAAACGTAGCAATTGCAGCAAGCAACTTGCATACAGGAAGATCATTATTTCTATTGTGTGCATTGAAAATCCATTTTGCTGAGTGAAATGTGTGAATAACTATTTCCTGTCACTCTAGAAATTCCACCCGCCCAACATGGAAAAAGCAAGAGATTACAGACGCTGAAATGTGGAACATCAAACAAACAGTTATTGGAATTCAATGGGACAGACAGCATTTATGGAGGGAAATGGCAGTTGATGTTTTAGGCTGAGACCCTTAATTTAGACATATGAAAGGTCTCAAACCAGTAAGTTCAGCAGAGTAACACACATCAAAGTTGCTGGTGAACGCAACAGGCCAGGCAGCATCTCTAGGAAGAGGTACAGTCGACGTTTCAGGCTGAGACCCTTCATCGGGACGAGAAAGGAAAGTGGAAGATGCCAGAATAAAAAAGAGGGGGGAGGGGAAGATGAATAGCTAGAAGGTGACAGGTGAAGCCAGATGGGTATGAAAGATAAAGGTCTGGAGAGGAAGGAATCTGATAGGAGAGGAGAGTGGGCCATGGGAGAAGGAGAACACTATTTTGTTTGGCTGTATTCATGGGTATTCATGTATAGCTGAATGATAATTAAATTTGAACTTGAACTTGGAAGAAGGAGGGGCACCGGGGGAGGTGATAGGTGGCTGAGAGGAGGTAAGATGCTAAACTGGGGAATAGAAGAAGAGGGAAGGGGAGGGGAAAAATTACCAGAAGGAGAAATCAATGTTTATGCCATCAGGTTGTAGGCTACCTAGATAAAATATGCTCCTCCACCCTGAGAGTGACCTCATTATGACAAAAGAGGAGGCCATCGACCGACAATGCGGAATGGGAACGGGAATAGGACTTAAAATGGTTGGCCACCAGGAAACTCCGCTTTTGTTGGATGGAGTGGAGGTGCTCAACAAAGCAGTCCCCATATTTACATGAGGTCTCACCAATGTAGAGGAGGCTTCATTGGGAGCACCAGATACAGTAAGTGACTGCCCAGAATATCTGCGGGTCTCGGCCTGAAATGTTGACTATTGATTCATTTTCATACTGTAGATTCTGCCTGACCTGCTGAGTTTCTCCAGCATTTTGTGTGTGTTGGTCAGGTACAATTACTATGCTTAAGAGACATTTAGACAGACACTAAAATAGACAAAGCATGGAAGGGGACAGTCCTAACGAGAGCAAAAAAAATGAATGTAGTTGGGCATAAAGGCCGGCATGGACCGTGGTTATCCGAAGGTCCTGTTTCTGTAATGTATGACTTTCAGATAAATAATTACCTTTCCAGCCCTCTGACCAGGCCAGGCTCCAGAACCCTAACATCTCATACATCAAACCTGCAATCAAAGGCCATGATATCCCTGAAACACCAGGCCAGAGACTGAAACACTGAAGGTAATTGTACCAAGCACCTTTGTAAGGTGCTTTAGTGATAAACTCTGGCACTTGGTATTCCTTGCAAAAATGCTATGTTGTTTATTTTGGTGCATCCAATTAAGAGAACAGAAAAGGTTTTAGTTTCAGTGTACCTCTGACACCGCAGCACTACCTCGGCACAAAACAGTGCAGTCAGCCAAGACCTTGTGCTCAGACCTTAGTCAAATGATTGGAAGTGTCTGATCAGTTTGTGCCATCATGCGTTTGTAACAAGCCCAGCAGTGAACAGTTAATCGTCACTTGTGCACAGTAAATCTCTGAAAACTGGTGGTAAATAAATAAGTAAATAGGTATACGCAAACAACAGGAATTCTGCAGATGCTGGAAATTCAAGCAACACACATCAAAGTTGCTGGTGAACGCAGCAGGCCAGGCAGCATCTCTAGGAAGAGGTACAGTCAACGTTTCAGGCCGAGACCCTTCGTCAGTAAATAGATATGATTGTCACATGTACTGAGGGACGGTGAAAAACGTTGTTTAGTATGCAGTTCACCCAGATCATTCCATTAAACTTTGAGGTATACGAGGGAGAAGCAATAACAGGATATATAATTGTGCATTACAGTCACAGAAAAAGTGAAGGCAAGGCAATCAGTAAGGTACAAGGCCATAACGAGGTAGATTGTGAGGTCAAGTCTGTGAAGTCTGTTCACTAATTTTACAACAGCAGGATAGAAGCTATCCATGAGCCTGGTGGTACATGCCTTAAGTCTTCCGTATCTTCTGGCTGATGGGAAGGGGAGCAGACAGAATATCCAGCATATTGGACATGTCTGGACTGTGGTTTGGATGTGCCAGGGTTAAAGTCGGGAACAGCAACGGTCAGGAATGGTGGTAGGTTTGTGGCCCAAGCAGTAGTGTTCAGTGTGTTGACAATCTGACATTTACCAGCTGAAACTGGCCAGCTTCTATTCCCACCTCCTTGTAAATTCAATGAGAAATCCATTATACTGCTGTGTAATGTGATAATAAAGTGAAACAATAATGCATTGGGCTATTAATAGAAGTAACATCCAATTGTCCAGAAAATCTGCCGGGCAGGCTCTTCCACAGGGAGCCAGATTATTGGACTTTTATATTTGAAATAAGAACAGAAAACATTGGAAGAACTCGGTAAGTCAGTCAAACAGCATCAGTGGAAAGAGAAACCAGTCAACGTTTAGGTCAAAGACCATTTATTTATTTCTCATCAGTATTACTTTGCAATATTTTTGCATGCGCTGTATATTAAAATAAGGAAATGTACTTGCAAGGAAATTGTGTGTGTCTCTGTGTGAACGTAAGTCTTTCTATTTTAGGCTGTCCAAAATACTTGTTGCATCTCTGTTTTCTTTGCTGTTTATAATATTTAGGTAAGTAAATGCTTCCAGAATTTATATAACTCACCTTTAATCTGCACCATTAGCTGAGGGAAGGAAGGTTATAACCAAATAATATTATTGGATTTCAATAAGCCAAATACCAGATCAATTCATTAAGAGAGAATAATTTGGTTCCAAGTAAGAAGCCTGCAGAGTTTTATCTGAGCCTGTCAACTCTACTAATACTTCAAGCAACTGAGTGCATGGACCTGATGAATAATTCAAGAGCGAGTGGGTAGGTTTCTTGCCACCAAAAGCTCCTCAATATGTATTGCAATCTACATAGAAAGCTAGAAGCAGCAATAGCTATTAAATCAGGCAGAAATGGTGATGATACATAAACCTGAAAAGACCTTATTGAAAGTGGCAGCTCCATCTATATTTTTATATGTAAAAGAAAGGTCTAACATTTATATGCACTTTACACAACCTCAGCATGTCCCAAAGTACATTACACCCAATGAAACACATTTGAATTGATTCACTGTTTATACTGTGACTATATGCAGCCAATGTTTACAGAGCAGGCTCCTACAAACAACAACGTAATCGTAACCCCTGGTTGAGGGGTCTTGACCTGAAACACTGACTGTCCATTTTCTTTCACAAATGCTGCCTGACTTGTTGACAATCTCCAGCATTTTGTGTGTCGCACCAGATTTCAGCATCTCTGTCTCTCTTGTTTCTCCGGTTGGCTCCAGTGTTGATAAAGAGATAAATATTGGCCAGGAAGAACTCCCCCAAAATCACAAAATCTCTGAGGCTTTCCTCACAGGAAAAGGCAAAGCCTCAGTTTAACATTCAGGGAATGAAACTGCCCTTCAGGTGACTTCTGCTTCCGATGTACTATCCATCTCTCGTGTTCGGGACTTCAGAAAAGGATTTTGTTACTTGACAGGGACAAAGGAGCTACCAGTTGAAAGTTAAACATCACTTACTGATCTGCATCCTGACAGGCCATGCGTTGTGGGCCTTCTGCCTATATCATGCAAGATAGTTCAACTCTGTGGCAGAACATTTTGGGCTGGGTGCACTCCTGATTTTCAGTGTCACCAGTCCTCTGTTGGGTCACATTGGAATGGAACTGATGAGTGGGCATTGAGAGGCAGCAAGTCAATCAGGTGGAGGATCGATCCAAAGAGCAGGAGACTCTGAAAATTAAGCCATGGTGATTCATTGTTGGATAAGATACCCAGATTAAGCTTCAGGACACACACCAGTCCTCATAGAGGGATTAGAAGTGGAAAGAGTGAGCAATTTGAAGTTCTTGGGTGTCAACATCTCCAAGGATCTATCCTGGGCTCAGTGCAGCTACGAAGAAGGCACAACAGCAGTTATATTTCATTAGGAGTCTGAGGAGTTTGGTATGTCTCCAAAGTTAGTTAGTTACTGCCCATTACGCCTCTGGCATTTAGGGCAGCAGTGAAGGTCCTCCATCTCTCTCTGTCCTTAGCCATCTTCTCTATTGTACCCCAGGTGTGGCTCTGGGTCCTCATTTCTGCCTCTACGAACGGCACCAAGTTGTCTTTGGTATTTCCTCCACTCTTCAGGGATCCAGTGAAGTGCTGTCCTGATGATGGAGTTGGCCTCTCTTCTCATCACGTGCCCAATCCATCTCCAATATTTCTTCATGATGATTGTGGCCATGTCCTCTTGGTGACACTGAAGGAGTAGGGCGTGGTTGGAGATCTTCCTTGGCCAGAAAATATGGAGGATCTTCCGGAGGCTCATGGTGTGTCACCAAAGACACTTGCAGATTTCTACAGATGCACTGTGGAAAACATTCTAACTGGCAGCTTCACTGTCTGATATGGGGAGGGGGTGGGAGGGGGTAGGAGGTGGGTACTGCACAGGATTGAAATAAGCTGCAGGGACTTGTAAACTTAGTCAGCTCCATCATGGGCACTAGCCTCTGTGGTATCCAGGACATCTTCAAGGAGCGATGCCTCAAAAAGGCAGCATCACCCAGGTCATGCCTTGTTCTCATTGCTACCATCAGGAAGGAGTAGATGGAGTTCGTCAGCCTGGGAAGGCAGTCCATCTAAGAGAGGGAAAACTCTGATTTCAAACCTCCGCTGCCTTGCGGCCATACCCACTCATGGGAAAGGCTTCGGGAGTAAACCCTGAGGACAAATCCGGAGCTGGAGTCCCTAAGGCAGTCCGATGTTGCCTTCAACCTCGTTCTGGTAACTCCTGTGACGACACTGGTGCCAAGCTGTATCGGCCCTTGCCCTTCCCTTGGACAGTATCGGTGTCATGGAGACGGGATACTTGCTGCTTGGGCAACTGCCGGTCTTCCATGCAACCTTGCCCAGGCCTGCGCCCTGGAGAGACTGAAGCAAGACTTTCCAGGTACAGATCATGATCCATGACCCATGAATGCCATCCATTAGGAAGGAGGTACAGAAGCCTGAAGGCACACTCAATGATTCAGGAACACCTTCTTCTCCTCTGCCATCTGATTTCTGAATGAACATTGAACCCATGAACACTACCTCACTACATTTTTTACTTCTATTTTTGCACTACTTATTTAATTCAACTATTAAATATATATACTTACAGTAATTTAGAAAAATAGAGGGCTTTGGGTAAGCCTGGGTAATTTCTAAGGTAAGTACGTGTTTGGCACAGCAATGTGGGCCAAAGGACCTGTATTGTGCTGTAGGTTTTCTATGTTTCTATGTCTAATTCACAGTTTTTGTCCTATTATTATGTATTGCGATGTACTGCTGCCTCAAAGACAATGCATTTCACAACATATGCCAGTGATATTAAACCTGATTTGGATTCTGAGATCCCCTTGAAAACACAAATGGGGATGAGCATTTACAGTTTTAATTTTCAATAATGTGGCAGACAGGACCACTTTGTCATGATGAAATATATTTCCAGTCTGACATATGAAAAACTTGGAAAAACATCTAATGTAAAGCCCAAAACGGGCGCAGTTTTGAGGTCAGTGTTCCAGGGAAACTGGACCTAAGGCCAGGACTATAGAATGTCACCTATTTCCTACCATTTTGAGCACTTCCCCCTACCCTTTGTTTTGGCTTCTGCCCTCTCTCTTTCCAATCGATGAAGGGTCTCACCTGCAACATCAGCTATTCATTTCCCTCCATAGACGCTGCCTGACCTGCTGAGTTCCTCCAGCATTTTGTGTTTGTGCCTATAGAATACGTTGTTACCAACAGACATCACTGCAACCAGTATTATTTGCCTCTCACTTGGCTGTTCTTGAACTGCTAGAAGTCTCCCTTGATTAGGAGTTTGAGCATTAAATACATGATGTCATGGAAAGAGTTTACCCAATCCAGCAGCGGCCACAGGCACTGATAGGCAGAGGACACAGAATGAAAAGATAAAGATTAAAGATTAGCTGAAGATTAACTTTATTTGTCACGTACATCAAAACATTAAAAAAAACAGTGAAATGTGTCAATTGCGTCAAATCAAATCAATGAGGATCGTGCTGGGCAAGTGTCGTCAGGCTTCTGGTGCCAATCTATCGCATGCCTACAACACACTAACACTAAGTGGATGTCTTTGGACTATGGGAGGAAACCGCAGTACCCACATGAAACTCACGCAATCACAGCGAGAACGTACAGACTCCTTACAGGCAGCAGTGGAAATTCAACTCTGATCGGTGATCACTGGCGCAGCCCGAAAGCTGGGGAACTCTGAAGGCGCACTGGCCACTGGGAAGTAAAGAACAGAAGGTGCTTTACTGTTATGTTCTGCTGATAGTGTGATCCGCCTTGCTGTTGCCTCAGTCTCTGCAACAATGGACAAAAGGACTGGGCACCAGCAGCTGCCAGGGACTGGTGTACGCAGGCTTAATGCTGCTTTCACCAGAACAAATCTTTTATACACAATCCTAAATATTGCTTGGATATTTTTTTATCAAATTTTGTCAACAATTTTGTCAAAATTTTGTTAAGCAGATGGACCTGACTGTAATCCAACCCTTAGAGGGAAAGACTGGCCTAAGATATTTAGCACTTCAGAAACGCGTTTAGTTTCAATGACAAGTGGGGGAGTTGGCCACACACCTACCTAGAGTAGCAATTCAACACCGTAACTAATTGAATTCTATTTCTTTTCTGAAGAAAAATCTGGAAGGGAAATGATGCCAATGGAACAGTATTGCTCTCATAGACCCTGGAGATAGATGGTAAATTAATCTAAAAAGTGTCAGCTCTCTCTGCTGTGTGCCTGTTACATTGAGGCAAGAAGTGCAGCTTTCATGCCAAGAGAGGGGGGGGGGAGAGAGAGAGAGAGAGAGGGGGGGGGGAGGAAGGAGGGAAAGAGAGATAGCGCGTGAGCACGCGCAAGGGTGGTAGACAGACAGGCAGACAGAAAGAGAGACAGAGAGAGGGAAACAAATACAGAGAGAGAGACAGATAGACAGGCAGACAGAGAGAGACGGAGAGAGGGAAACAAATACAGAGAGAGAGAGACAGACAGACAGACAGACAGAGACAGAGACAGATAGACTTGCAAACAGACAGAGCAACAGAGAAAGAGTCAGAGAGAGAGGCAGACAAGCAAACAGACAGAGAGAGAGAGTAGATAGAGAGAAAGAGAGAGACAGATAGACAGGGAAACCAATAGACAGACGGGGGGCGGGGGGGAGAGACATTAGAGAGACAGAGTGAGAGAGAGGATGAGAGAGAGGCAAATAGATAGGCAAACAGACAGGCAGACAGAGAAAGAGATAGATAAAGAGAGAGACAGACTGACAGGCAAACAGAGAGAGAGAGAGAGAGAGAGAGAGAGGCGGAAACCTGATACCTGACAACACAGGTATCTGTAAAAGGAATATAAAGAAGCACATCTGCTGCTTTTACTCAAAACATAACTAACTCGATTCAATTAGTTTATTGTCTGATTCTGATTCTGACTGAGATTATAAAACAGGGTGCAATGTAATTCTTTGCTCAAGTGAAGCTCACAGAGTAAACAGCATACATGGTGATACAACCTGCGATACAGCAATATGCGCAAAACACAGAGGGCACAGTTTCAAGGTGGTTGGGAGTAGGTACAGAGGAGATGTCAGGGGTAAGTTTTTTACGCAGAGAGTGGTGGGTGCGTGGAATGGGCTGCCGGTGATGGTGATGGAGGCAGATACGATAGGGTCTTTTAAGAGACTCCTGGATAGGTACACGAAGCTGAGAAAAACAGAGGGCTATGGGTAACCCTGGGTAATTTCTAAAGTAAGTACGTTTTCGGCACAGCATTGTGGGCCGAAGGGGCTGTATTGTGCTGTAGGTTTTCTATGTTTCTATGTTTCTAAAACAGCAGAATGGGGGAAAGACAGCAGTGCAATCTGAAGTAGTGTAAAAAGAAATGCTGAAGTGATAATGACTGAACAACAGAGAGAGGTTAAGAGTCCAAGAAGGTGACAGCACTGCTGAGAAGGAGATGTGAAAGAGGTGAGTGGTTCAGAAGTCTGACAGAACGGTGACTGAAAGAAAGAGGCACAAAAGGTTGCAGATGCTGGAATCTGAAGCAGCAAACAATTTGTTGAGGGAACTCAGAGGGTCAAATAGAATCTTGGGTGGGGAAAGGAATTGTTGTAACATCATGATGGACTCATCCCACCCCAGTGAACACCTGTTCAATCTCTGACCATCCAGCAGGAGATACAGAAACATCTCTGCACAGGCATCCAGACTGAAAAACGGCTTTTTCCCCAGGGCTGTCGTGCAACTGTACAATGACACATTTTAGAGTTGTCTGTTTTAATTCAGTTGTAACTCAGATGTCCATAAGACCATAAGACACAGGAGCAGAATTAGGCCATTTGGCCCATCGAGTCTGCTCCACCATTCAATCATGGCTGATCCTTTTTTCCTCCTCCTCAACCCCACTCCCCGGCCTTCTCCACGTAACCTTTCATGCCATGTGCAATCAAGAATCTATCAATCTCTGCCTTAAATACACCCAATGACCTGGCCTCCACAGCTGCATGTAGCAACAAATTCCACAAATTCACCACCCTTTGGGTAAAGAAATTTCTCCGCATCTCTGTTTTGAAAGGGCGCCCCTCTATCCTGAGCTGTGCCCTCTTGTCCTAGACTCTCCCACCATGGGAAACATCCTTTCCACATCTGCCCCGTCTAGGCCTTTCAGTGAGAGCCTCCCTCATCCTTCTGAATTCCAGCGAGTACAGACCCAGAGCTATCAAATGTTCCTTCTATGATGACCCTTTCATTCCTGGAATCATCCTTGTGAACCTCCTCTGGATCCTCTCCAATGCCAGCACATCTTTTCTAAGATGAGGGGCCCAAAATTGTTCAGAATACTCAAGGTGAGGCCTTACCAGTAACTTATAAAGCCTCAGCATCACAACCTTGTTCTTGTACTCTAGACCACTTGAAATTCTAAACAACTCAGGTATTATTTTAAATTTAGTTGCTGTGTTTTTAGCAATTGAACTGCCAGTATGGAGTAGCACTGCAATCTCATTGTCTTCAGGAAAGACAATAAAGCTCTAACTTCAGCCCACAATTTTGTGCCAACTTTTTAAACTATTCCAAGATCAACCTAAACCTTCTCTCCCATATAGCCCTCCAATTTTCTTTCATCCATGTACTAATCTAAGAGTCTCTTAAATGCCCCTAATGTATCGGCCTCTACCACTACCCCTGGCAGAGTGTTCCATGAACTCACCATTCTCTGTGTAAAAAAACCTACCGCTGACATCCCTGTATACTTTCTTCCAATCACCTTAAAATTGTGTCCTCTCGTATTAGCCATTGTCACCCTGGGCGAAAACATGCTGGCTGTCCATTCTATTAATGATTCTTATCATCTTATATACCTCTATCAAGTCACCTCTCATGCTCTGTCACTCCAAAGAGGATTATCATCTGGCTAAAACGGACAGCCCACCTCCTGCAGCACGTAATTGTCAGCACTTGGAGTTTGGCTTTGTTTTCTTCCTCTGCTCTAGGACTATTTGACAGGGTGCTAAAAAGACATTACAGTAAGCGAGAAGTGCCCTCTCTTTAAAGTGATATTCACCCTTTGTTCAAAAACCCAGTGTGTCCTTTGACAATGTTCTATTTTTGGCCCGGATTTTAAATGTTGAAATTTTGCTTTCATTTTGCCAGAAATATAACACTTTCTAAATTAGCTCCAGCTTCCCTCCTTCCAGAAGCAAAGAGCTGATGTTACCATGGAAATTTCGGTACCATTGATATTTTGCACTTGATTTAAAAGTAAGATTAAATTGGCGATGCCATCTTGCACTGATTGTTCAGTATTAATATTAGCAGCAGGCAGGGAGTATCCTAAAGGGTGAAGTTTAGTGTAAGAAGCTCAGGGAATTAAATGATTTCTTTCCTTGCGTACACAAATCTGGGGTAGTGCCTCATTGTTATATTGTGAGGCATACAGGCGGACTTTCATCTTTCAAAATGTAACATTTCCAAGAAAAATAAAGAGGTTTGGCCTGGAATAATGTTCCCTCATCAAACATCAATAAAAGAACAACACTCTGCGGGTCAGGCATCATCTGTGTAAAGAGAAACAGATTTAATGTTGAAGCATTAAAAGGTTAATTCTGTTTCTCTCCCCACCAACTGCTGCCTGACTGGCTGAGCATTTGCAACAGTTGCTGGCTTTTTTTTTCCAGACTTCTCGCAACAGTAATTCATTATCATTAAACACATTATGTTTAAAGAACCTTATTGCGGGCAAATTGGTTGCCTTTATTTCAAAGTTCAAAGTACATTTATTATCAAAGTATGTATACTATATACAATCTTTAGATTCATTTTTTTATAGGAAGCCACAAAACAAAGAAACCCAGTAGAACTTATTTAAAAATGACGCTTGAACACCCAATGTGCAAAAAAAGAACAAACCATGCAAACAATAAAAAGTAAGCAAATAACACTCAGAACTAAAGTTCTTGGACCCAGGCCGTGCTGCTTCAATTAGGCCTGTAATTTGCTATAGCAATGGCTAAACATCGGCTCATTCTTCACTCTTGTGCCTGGGTCCCACGACCTGGATTTGGCCCATACTCGACCTTTCCAATCTGGCATTACCAAAGTGTGAAAACACATAAAGTGTGAGAAAAGTACTAGGCATTCTGTTCCAATAACTATGGATCAAAAGACCCTCTGAATCTCCCAAAACTTATTCCACCCTCAGCACCCTCACACCACAGCTGAAAGGAATTGGGAAAGGCTAAATCTAATGGAACACGTGCACTTCCATCAAGAGACAAAGGTGGACTTCTCCCTGGCCCCCATTACTCTGCCTTGCTCACCCTAATTGTATACCCAGCAGCTAACAAGTCTGTCCCACATAATCAACTCTGTAAAACCTTGAACTGTTACCACACTGGGCAACCTCAATGAGGGAAACGATAACATCAATATGAGATTAGAGACAAGATCACCTTGCTCCCTGGTAGCCACTAAATTGTAACTCGACAATTGTAGTAGAGCTAAAAACATGTTTCTGACATTTTCTTGATCTTTGTATAGGACAGTGTAGCTTTGTTATAGAAGATTATAATGAATCTTGTAGTTTCTGGCCAATCACAGGTTATCTGGGATGTTGCTCTTATAACTGAAACCTTCTCTGCTCCATGAGAAAACCTGGATGAATCAAAATAAGAAATGAAAACCATCCAGACATTAACACTGCATTGATTTTCTTTTACAGTTCAAACTGTGGGGTCCATGAATAGCAAGAAGCATAAGCTGCAAGCCCTATCTCTGAGCTAATTCCAGTCAGGAAGATGTTGCTTATGTGGTTACATCAGATTTCTATGCGATGTTGCTGAGCTTCCTTTAACCAGTGATCTCATATGCAACCATTGCAATCTGAAACATGGACAGTAACAATTGGCTATTGTCATAGAGCCATAGAGCCATAGAAAAGTACAACATAGAAGCAGCACATTCAGCCCATCTAGTCTATGCTGAACCATTTTAACTGCTTATTCCTATCGACCTGCTCCCGGACCATAGCCCTCCATACCCCTACTGCCCATGTCCCTATCCAAACTTTGCTTAAACATTGAAATCGAGCATGTGTGCTTCTTTTGTGCTGACGGCTCATTCCACACTGTCACGGCCCTCCGAATGATGAAGTTTCCCCTCGTGTTCCCTTTAAACTTTTCACTTATCACCTTTAACCCATGACCTCGAGTTGTAGTCCCACCCAACCTCAGTGGAAAAAGCCTGCTTACATTTACCTAATGCATTTGCATTGTTGTACCAGGTGGTAGGGAGAAGCTGTTACAATTGTCTCCTTACAATCCTAGAAGTTCATAGCACAGATGCAGGCCACTTAGCCCATCTTGTTCTTGTTGCCCAAAACAAAGTTATTCAAGCACCTCCACTTCCCACTTTTTAGAGTGCAGTACCATGGCTTAAAAAGTATCATCTGGAATTAGTTCTGATGTATGTTGAGGTTCTCACATTACAGCATCAGCATCCCTTCAAGAATGGAGTTGCATATACTCATTGAAATTTATGTTCCTCCACCCCTCCAATCTTTCTATGAGTAATCTTGAAGATTTTTCCCAGTTTTTGACATCCAACCAGGAGATCCTGTTTACCCTGGACCACTGATCATTTTATATTCTGATTAATTCTCCGGTCTGACCAATATTTCCTCATAACCAAGATCCTCCAGTCCTAGTACCATTCTCAAAAAAACTCTCCTGCTGCAGATCCAAAGCTATCAGGTCCAGCCCATAACGTGGGAGTCAGATAGCATGTGAAAACCTGCTGTGGCTCAAGTGACATTTTATGCAGTTCCAAATGATCTCCCTACTATTTTTCATTTCCACTAAGAAAGCAAAGAATCTTTGAGATCACCTGATAGGCAACTTTTTCCACAGAGAAGGTGGTGAGTATGTGGAATGAGCTGCCAGAAGAAGCGGCTGGGGCAGATACAATAACATCGCTTAAGAAGCACTTGGACAGGTATAGGGAGTGGGAGAGATTACAAAGCTACAGGCTAAACACAGGAAATGATGACTAGCTTGGTGTATACTGTGGTCGACATGGGCACATTGGGCTGAAGGTCCTGTATGCATGCCGCATTGCTCTATGATTCTTTGACTCTGTGACCACTCAGAACCGTAACCTTCGGCTTCCTTGCTTTGCGATTGCCTGTAAGCAAACAAATCTCAAGGTTGTATAATTTAAACATTCTTTGATAATAAATGCACTTTGAATCTTTGAATCTCTATCATCCAGTAGGCCAAAGGACAATAGACATGGGAAGGTATTGCACCTGGTGGGTAGGTGAAACAAGCTGCCAGAAGTAGTAGCAGAGATGAGTTCAATTACGACATTTAAAAGACATATGATAGGCACATGGGTCGAAAACATTGAGAGGGGATAAGAGTCAAATGCAGCCAAATGGCTCAGATAGGCATGGATGGGTTTGTCTGACGGGCTTGTTGCTATACTGTATAACATCATGACTCTCAGTAAGTAAAGTCTCCACGTAACTAGTTCATTTTGATAAGCTTCAGTCCAACTGCTAAGCAATAAATAAACAAGCAAATACATTATAGTTTCCTTCTATTCACCTTGTCGACAGCCTGGGCTCACTACCCAACTGCTCTGATTGCAAGAAGGCGTTACGTACACACATTTGTGGCTCAAGGTATCAGCTCACCTTCACCTTCTGGAGGGTGGCTTTAGATTTGTAATAACTAATGCAGTGTCCATGCCTCATGAATAAATAAAAATGTAATAATGCATTTAATCTATTGAAGTTCCAGACTGATGGTGAAGCTAAGTTTGGTCAACAAAACTTTTGATGACATTAAAACCACTTTCAAGATGTTAAGTAAACTAGCCAAGTGGGATTATTGATTTTTCCAGCACATCACTGTATTTTACTGTCCCTGTAACTAGGTCACTGTGATAAGCATCAGTTTGTGCATCATGCTGAGGGCAACAAGTTTTATTTTCTTATTTTCTAATTTAACAATTTAACTACTTGCTTACTTAGGAATTATGCTTAAAGCAACATAACCAGTGAAGCATTCCATCAGTTAGTGTATTACTACTTGTATTAAAGTGAAGTCACAAAAGACTGCAGATGCCAGAATCTTGAACAAAAAACAAACTGCTGGAGGAACTCAACAGGTCAGGCAGAATTTGTGAAGGAAAAATGAAAGATAATATTTCAGGATGAGAACCTTCATCTGGACCCACAACATTGACTGCCCATTTCCCTCCACAGATGCTGACTGACCTGCTGAGTTCATCCTGAATTTTGCTGCTCCATATACAAATGTGACTTGTTCGAAGAGCAATACCTCAGGATATTAACTCAGAGACTGAATTATCGCTCTACGTTTCTGTCTGGGGTTGTGCTTTGGTCTCTGATTTGAAGTCTCTGAGGTCAGGACCTGCTCATGAGACATGGCCACAGGATGCATTGAGACTCCCAGTGTAAACTGCCACTACTTGCTGCTGGTTTTTCAGTGAGGAATCCCTTCCCTCCTCTAGCCTGCAGGTCACCCTTGGGCAAGGTGTAGCACTTGCATAGTCCCCTGATCAGGGTCATGTGAAACCATGGGGGCAGGTGGTGGATGGTTGTATGAGCAGCTGGTGCCTATCACAAGTCCTGGTTATGTGATCACTGACTCCAGGCAGGTAATCTCTGTAGAGTATTGATAATGTTCGGAGTCACCCATCTGGTAAAGACACCGCCCAGAAAAACGTAATGGCAAACCACTTCTGTGGAAAAATTTGCCAAGAACAATCATGGTCATGGAAGGACCATGATTGCCACGTCATACAACATGGCACATAACGAGTTTGACCATGGGCCTATCTGCCCCTCAGTGTATTTGTGGTACTGTTTCAAGTAAGAGCATGAATTCACCTTGAAGTCTTGGCAAATAGATATCACTTCTCGATAGCAATAAATATGGAGCCATTGATCCTAGTGGGATTGCACTATGTCCAGATTCAGTGTCATTACTTCACTACAACACAGCAGTTGCCCTCCACTTCAGAAAGAGTTCATTGGTTGTCAATTTTTTTTTGTCAAATACTTTGAAACATTCTGAGCCTCTGAACAGTATTGAATAAACACAAGTCTTGTTTTGTGTCTTTCCGCAGATTATGCCATCCTTTCACTTGAAACAATTATAACAATAGTGGCGTTTCTCTTCTTGCACTTCTTGCTTTGAGTAGCAGTTCTAGTACTCACTGTTTGCTTCCATTTTTTTTTACTGAAGAAGCCTTCTCTGCTTTGAGTTGTCAGTCTTGGCACAGGACCTTGGTACTTGAGTCGAATTCACGAGGCCATGAGTGTTACCAGACTACTACCCGTGCTTGTGTGTAGCAAGCCTGTCTGTGTAGCCAATTTCCCTGCACAATATACATTCAGTGGCCACTTTATGAGCTACCCTTTTTACCTAATAAAGTGGCCACTGAGTGTATGTTCGTGGTCTTCTGCTGCTGTAGCCCATCACGGTCTGAGGAGTTGTGTGTTCAGAGATGCTCTTCTGCACACCATTGTTGTAATGTGGGGTTATCTGAGTTACGGTCACCTTCCTGTCAGCTTGAACCAGTCTGACCATTCTCCTCTGACCTCTCTCATCACCCACAGAACTGCCGCTTACTGGATGATTTTCGTGGCTCTGGAGGCAGGTGGACTCAAGCCCGATGCCGCTGTCTGATGCATCGTGGGAGACGGAAGATCGAAAGCAGCAAGCTGGCTGCTGGCCGTGTGCCCAGAGACCTGAGTTCTTTGGGCGCTGAACTCAGGAAAAGCGACTCAACAGACTTTTAGTACTATAAATCAGTGAGTTGTTTATTATATCTCCCCTCTCGCTCTGAAACGGGCACACTTCTTTTTCCCTTTCCCTTATTAGGGAGAGAGAGCCTGTGGTCTGTTGCATACCGGATGGAATGAGTAGTCTTTGGGGTACTGCAAGTCTGTGTCTTTATTGATACTTTGCTGCACGCTTGAGTGCTCAGTGGAGAGTGCTGATGTTTTTTTGCTGGTGGAGGAGAGGGGGTCATCGTTTTGCTGTTGCTTGTGTGTGGGAGGGGGAGCTGGGGGTCGTTGGGGTTCTTTAACTGACATTCATTTCTTTGGGGCCCTCCTCTGCTTTCGTGGATGTTTGTGAAGAAAAAGCATTTCAGAATGTATATTGTATAGATTTTTCTGACATTAAATGTACCTATTGAAACTTATTTTGTTTCTTCACAGAAACTGTTGTGTGTGAAAATCCCAGGTGATCATCAGTTTCTGAGATACTCAAACCACCCTGTCCGGCACTAACAATCAAAGTCACTTAGATCACATTTCTGCCGCATTCTGATGTTTGGTCTGAACAACTACTGAACCTCTTGACCATGTCTGCATGCTTTTATACATTGAGCTGCTGCCACATGATTGGCTGATTAGATATTTGCATTTGTTAACTGGTGTACATAATACAGTGGCCACTGAGTGGATGTCATGATTATCTGCCATTCACAAAGTCTGAAATATAAAAACATAGTGATTTAACTATCCACAATAATAGCACCAATGCTTTTATTGAGCCTATTGTTGAATAACGTGCCTTTATAAACTCAAATCTTCATCAGATATCGCCCATGCACTTCAAGGCAAACGGCACATTAGCTCCAAAGCTACTTCAAATTATCTTGTAGCCATGGTTTTTCTCTTTCAGAAGAACGTATGTTCCATTCATTTTATGCTTGTACTTGTTAACCTCAGCTTTTCCCTGAGATAATGATAGCAAGCTCAGTAGATCTACCTACTAACTGCAGAAAATTTGTTCACTGCCTCATCACAGAGTCTCAATCTCCTTAGGTCACCTGCCTTTCCCAGCAAAGGCTTCATTGCCCTTGTTAGTCCTGGTGAGAGTCTCCCTACAGTCAAATGGTTCACTTTAATATCAGAGAATGTATACAGTACACAACCTGAAATTCTTACTCTTCTAAGACATCCACAAAACAAGAAACCCCAAAGAATAAATGCCAGCAGTATCAAAACCTAAAGTCCCCTCCTCGTCCCACACACAAACAGCACCAGAAACATTGACCCTCCTCCTCCCCCATTATGCCATTAATAACAAAAGCCCACAAAGGGACCTTGATGTAGAGTTCATAACCCAGCACTTCGGTAACTCAGACAGGCCTCCCTCTCACCAGCGAGGGAGAGAGAGGTCACTCCTGCCACAACAGCTCACTGTTCTGATATTACAATTTTCCACGCTGCTTCTCCGAGCCCCAACTCGAGGACTGACTCACCATCGGGGGGGGGGGGGGGGAAATCACTCGAGTACAGGGGCCTTCTTCTGACAGCAGCACATATCACCTGCTCCCACAATGTTTTCGATGTTTTAGTCAGCACCATTGGCAAAGAACTGAGTCTCTACGGGGCCACACCCTGAAGGTGCACATCTTCCAGACTGCTTTTGGTGATATTGGATCACTAGGCCGCATGGCCAGCACAAAAACCCACCACATGCAGAGAACTGTAGTTTGAGCTGCAGCTGTCGATCACAGACTCTGATAGAACCCCAGCCACCTTGATAAGAAAAGAGAGACATGAGAAAATAAGAATAAGCTGTTTCACTTGGGTCTACAAAAACCATCTTTTCCAGTTCCTCCCACCAGCTCAGTCTTTTCTCATTCTCTCATTCATATCTTTTCCTATGGACACAATTAAGGTAAGTGGCTGAGTGCACATTTCCTGATTCCCCCTAGGGGGTGTGGATTGTCTGCAGTCCCATTTAAATGAGGCCCAATACCCAGTTTCAATCAACCCCATCCAAGTTCCTCATCTAAATTTATAGAGATTGGCATGTGTTCGTAACAGGCTTAGGGTCACATACTTTACAACTAATTGAATTTCTATGATCTCCCACCATATTACTCTTCACATTCTAATGCACCAATTAATCATCCTTCTGAGAACTTAATCAATGCTGATAATACCAAAACAATTTGCTCTTTGAGGCCCTCCATGGGATAGTGTTAACCATGGATGTTGTGTTCTAGTTGCCTACATGATACACAAGCCAGGATAGTTCGACATGGAGAGCAAGCTGTTGCCCATGTAGCAAGCGCCCCCTCTCCACGCAGCTGATGAATCCAAATGAATGGCAGAGACTGACACAGTTTGGCACCAGCATTGCAGGAGTTTCCAGTCAGCAACGGAGGACTGCCTTAGGGACCCCTCCTCTGGATTTTCCCTTGGGGTTTACTCCTAAAGCCTTCCCCATGAGTGAGTATAGATGCAAGGCAATGAAGGTTTGAGATCAGTTTTCCTTCTCCTAGATGAGCTGCCAACCATGACTGACGAATTCCATCTGCTTGAACCGACTGGTTTTAATGTGCCAGTAACCCACATTTGCCCCTTCTGCTGTCAGTAGAAACGGTCCCGCTGAGCTTAGTAGCTAAGCCACGTGTGAAAGTCAGGAGTTATCCAAGGTTATTTGAGGTGCACAACATTGGGAGCATTTTATAGGAAGTGGGAGCTAATCCCCAATCTCCCCAACCCCAGCTATAACAGCCTTTAGGAACCAAATTGCTTTAAATTTACAGGTAATGCATTCAACAAATACTTGCATTTCCAGTGATGTCCTTAATCTCATTGATCAGTTCAGAAAGACACAGAGAAAAATATCATGACTCTTTTTGAAGAACTGCAGCAACAAAATTCTGCACTATCCGCAAACCTTTAGGGTCTCATATTAAGAGGTGGACCTCAGTTTATTGATGGCATCCTTAATGGTCATGGAGTTGGACAGAGCCTATCAAGTCCACGCTGAGCATCAACCACCCTATGCTACATTAATACTATTTTATGCTCCATATAATCCCATCAAATGCCCCCAATTCCACAAATCGCCTGCACACTAGAAATAATTTGGGAAGTGGAAAGAAGCAGGAGCATCCTCAGTGAGAACAAGCAAAGGCCAGCAGGAGCAGCACCCAAGGTCACGATTGAAACCAAGTCATTGGACCTGTGAGGCAGCAACCTTACAATCTGTACCACTGTACCGCACCAAACTTAAACTGCCTATCTGCTGTTGCGGGGATCGAATGCACACCTCTCCTCACTGGTCCAGAACCCTGGCTGATAATCCTGCATACTTTTTGTCTCTTTGTTATTTCACCTTCAAGATTCTCTACCATCATGTAGTGATATCTCCGAACTATTCATAATTTCAGTAGAGCACTTCTCCAGTCTCAAATCCTTTTTTCCTTTTGTTACTTCATCATAATTGTCTTCATGACTATGAATGTTAGTATTGCATAGTTTGAGATGTCAAGCAATTTACTTAAAACTTAACACAAATGCTCTCGTCAACCATTACAGTAATCTCAAATGTATATTGTCATTGAACAAGGAAAAGTCCACCCTGACACATTCCAAATCATAGTCAGGGATTTAATCAGGCTTGTTTGAAGAAATCCTTGCCCAATTGCCATCAGCATATAACCTGTAGCAGCATATAACCTGTAGCTCCAGAGGTCCCAACATACCAGACCACTGCGATATTAAGATAAGGAATGCCTATAGTTCCAGACTGCATTTCAGTAAATCTGGTCATTTTGCTGCCCTTCTCCGCACTGCATACAGGCAGAGGCTAAAGCGCAAAGCTCCAGAGATTAGGACAACAAAGAGGTGGTCGCAGGAGGCAGAGGAACAGCTATGGGATTGCTTCGAGTCGGTGGACTGGGCCGTGTTCAAGGTCTCATCTGTATTTCTGAATGAATACATCATGATTGGCATGGACTTCATAAAAAACAGTTATAGATGAGCGTGTCCCCACAAAATCATTCAGTCTTCCTCAACCAGAAGCCTTGGATGAACGATGAGATCCGTAATCTGCTGAGGGCCAGGTCAGAGACATTCAATTCTCATGACCAAAGAAAGGTACAACCTCTGGAAAGCCATCTCACAGATGAAATGGAAATTCTGGATAAACTTGAATTACTGAAGGATGCTCGACTGCTGTGTCAGGGCTTGAATACTATCACCTCTTACAAAGTGAAAACAAGCAACATAGGTGCCAACAAGGCTTTGCTTCCAGCTGAGCTCAATGCCTTCCGTGCCCACTTTGACCATCAAAACACGGAGGCACCGTCGCACACTCCCACAGGCCCCGATAACCATGTGATTTTGGTCTCTGAGGCCAACGTAAGAGCAACCTTCAGGAGAGTGAACCCACAAAAAAACATCCTTAACAGATGGGGTGCCTTATCGAGTACTAAAGACTTGTACTGATCAACTGGCTGGAGTGTTCACTGAGATCTTCAACCTCTCACTTCGGTAGTCTGAGATACCCACCTGCTTTAAGCAAGCTTCACTTACACCAGTGTCTCAGAAGAAAGTGGTAATCTGGCTCAATGACTATCATCAGTAGCACTTATCTCCAGTGGTGAAGTACTTTGAGATGCTGGTGATGAAACACATCAACTCTTGCCTGAGAAGCAACCTGAATTCACTCCAATTTATTTACTAGAGCATTAGGTCCACAGCAGATGCCACTTCATTGGCTCTTCACTCAACCCTGGAACATCTGGGCAGCCAAGATGCAAAATTCAGGATGATGTTTATCAACTACAGCTTGGCAGTCATTACTATAATCTCTTTAAAACTAATCATTAAGCTTCAAGACCTTGGCCTCAATACCTCCTTGTGCAACTGGATCCTTAATTTGCTCACTTGCAGACCCCAGTCAGTTTGGATTGGTGACATGGTAGTGTGGTGGTTAGCACAACACTTTACAGTACAGGCTTCCCAGGTTCAATTCTCACTGCTGCCTGTAAGGAGTTTGTACGTTCTCCCCGTGACCACGTGGGTTTCCTCCGGGTGCTTTGGTTTCTTCCCACAGGCCAGAGAAGAACCGATTGGTAGGTTAATTGGTCATTGTAAATTGTCCAGTGGTTAGCTAGGATTAAGTTGGGAGATTGCAGTGCAGTACTGCTCGAAGGGCTGGAGGGGTTTACTCTGCGCTTTATCTCAATAAATAACATCTCTTCCAAAATCTCCATCAGGTGCACCACAAGGCTTATGTGCTTAGCCCCCTGCTCTACACTAGTGCCTGTGAGGCTAGGCACAATTCCAATGCCATATTTAAGTTTGCTGATGACACCACTGTCAAAGATTGAATCAAAGGTGATGACAAATGAGCATATAGGAAAGAGACTGAAGATATGGCTGCGTGGTGCCATAACGATAAACTCTTACTCAATGTCGGCAAGACCAAGGAGCTGATTATTGACTTCAGGAGAAAGAAACCAGAGGTCCATGAGCCAGTCTTCATTGGAGGATCAGATTTGGAGAGGGTCAGCAATTTTAAGATTCTTCGGTGTTATCATTTCAGCGGACCTGTTCTGGGCCCAGCACATAAGTGCAATTACAAAGAAAGACAACAGTGCTTCTACTTCCTTAGGAGTTTATAGAGACTCGGCATGACATCTATCACTTCAACTAACTGCTGTAGATGTGTGTGGAGAGAATATTGACCGGCTGCATCACAGCCTAGGATGAAAGCACCAATGCCCTTGAACAGAAAATCCTCCAAAAACTAGTGGATACAGCAGAGTTAATCACGGGTAAAGTCCTCCCCACCATTGAGCACATCTACATGGTGCGCTGTCAGGGACCATCATGACCCAGGCCATGCTCTCTTCTCGCTGCTGCCATCAGGAAGAAGGTACAGGAACCTCAGGACTCACACCACCAGGTTCAAGAACAGTTATTACCCCTCTACCATCAGGCTCTTGAATCAGACGGGATACTTTCACTCATTTTAGCTGGGTATCAGGGTGACTGTCAGGAGAAGGAATGGGAAGGTGAACAAGCAGCTAGCACAGAGCACTTTAGTGGCCATTCCCCTCAATAATACATATACCGTTTTGGATACTGTCGTAGGGGATGCCCTCCCAGGGGAATGCCACAGAGACCAGTTTACGGGCACTGAGCATGGGTCTGTAGTGCAGAAGGGAAAGAGGCAAAAGATGGGAGCGGTAGTGATAGCAGACTCTATAGTCAGAGGAACAGACAGGAGATTCTGTGAACATGAACGGAACACCTAAATGGTATATTGCCTCCCAGGTGCCAGGGTCAGGGACATCTTGGAGTGTGTCCACAGCATTTTGGAGGGGGAAGGAGAGCAGCCAGATGTCTTGGTACATATTGGTACCAATGACATGGGAAGGAAAAGCAAAGAGGTCTTGAAGAGAGAATTTAGACAGCTAGGTAGAAAGCTGAGAAGCAGGGTCTCCAGGGTAGTAATTTCTGGATTGCTGTCGGTGCCACATACCAGTGAGGGTAGAAACAGGATGATTTGGCAGATAAATGTGTGGCTGAGAAGCTGGTGTAGGGGGCAGGGCTTCAGGTGCTTGGATCATTTGATCTCTTCTGGGGGAGGTATGACCTGTTCAAAAGTGACGGGTTGCACCTGAACCCGAAGGGACAAATAGTCTCACAGTCAGGTTTGTTAGAGCTGTTGGGGAGGATTTAAACTAACTTGACAGGGGGGAGGGAACCAGAGTAAAGGGACTCAGGATAGGACAGATGGTAAAAAAGTAAAGATAGCATGCAGTCAGACTGTCAGAAAAATCAGGCAGATGATAGGACGTAATTGCAGCCTGCAGGGTGAATTTCAGTGCATTAGGGATGTGGAATCAAAAAGGGTAGCAAATACAGTACTCAAAGTGCTATATCTCAAGTAATGTCTGAAGTAGCAGTATTTCAGTGGAGTAAAGGAAATTACAGTTTGTATGAGAGAGGAGATGGCCAAAGTAAATTGGAAGGAGATGCTGGCAGGGATGACAGCAGAGCAGCAATGGTGTGAGTTTCTGGGGAAAATGAGGAAGATGCAGAATAGATGTATTCCAAAAACAAGGAAATACTCAAATGGCAAAACAGTTCAACAGTTGCTGACAGGGGAAGTCAAAGCTAATGTAAAAGCAAAAGAACGGATATTCAACAAAGCAAAAACTAATAGGAAGATAGAGGATTGGGAAACTTTTAAAAACCTACAGAAAGCAACTAAAAGAATCATTAGGAGGGAAAAGATGAAATATGAAAGGAAGCTAGCAAACAATATCAAAGTGGATCGTAAAAGCTTTCTCAAGTATGTAAAAAATAAAAGAGAAATAAAAGTCAGAGGCTTTTTCCCAGGGCTGAAATGGCTAACACGAGGGGGCAGAGTTTTAAGGTGCTTGGAAGTAGGTACTGAGGGGATGTCAGGGTTAAGTTTTTTTACACAGAGACTGCCAGCGACTGTAGTGGAGGTTGATACAATAGGGTCTTTTAAGAGGCTCCTGGATAGGTACATGGAGCTTAGAAAAATAGAGGGCTATAGGTAACCCTAGGTAATTTCTAAAGTACGTACATGTTCGGCACAGCATTGTGGGCTAAAGGGCCTGTATTGTTCTGTAGGTTTTCGATGTTTCTATGTTTCGAGATGAGCGCAGTTATAGGACTGCTAGAAAATGAGGATGGAGAAATAATAACGAAGGACAAGGAGATGGCAGATTAACTATTTTGCATCAGTCTTCACTGTGGAAGACATTAACAGAGTGCCAGGTGTTGAAGGGTGTGAGGGAAGAGAAGAGAGTGCAGTTACTATTATAAGGGAGAAGGTGCTCAAAAAGCTGAAAGTTGAGGCTTTATCAGCGACTGGTGAGGCCTCACCTTGAGTATTGTGAACAGTTTTGAGCTCCTCATCTAAGAAAAGATGTGCTGGCATTGGAGAGGGTTCAGAGGAGATTCACAAGGATGATTCCAGGAATGAAAGGGTTATCATACGAGGAACGTTTGATGGCTCTGGGTCTGTACTCACCGGAACTTAGAAGGATGAGGGGGGATCTGATTGAAATCTTTGGAATGTTGAAAGGCCTAGAGAGAGTAGATGTGGAAAGGATGCTTCCCATGGTGGGGGGGGGGGGAGGGGTTGGGTCTAGGACAAGAGGGTACAGCTTCAGGATAGATGGGAGTCTATTTAAAACAGAAATACGGAGAAATATCTTTAGCCAGAGGGAGGTGAAGTTATGGAATTTGTTACCACAGGTATCTGTAGAGGCCAGGTCATTGGGTATATTTAAGTCGGACATTGATAGGTTCTTGATTGGCCATGACATCAAAGGTTACGGGGTGAAGGTCGAAAAGTGAGGCTGAGCAGGGGAAAAAGGATCAACCATGACTGAGTGGTGGAGAAGACTCGATGGGCCAAATGGTCTAATTCTGCTGCTATGTCTTATGATCTAATGGTCTGACTTCACTCACCCCATCACTGAACTGTGCCCACAACCTATGGACACAAGGACTCTTCATCTCATGTTCTGAATATTTATTGTTTAATTATTATTATTATTTCTTTTTGTTTTCTTTTTTTATTTGCTCAGTTTGTTGTCTTTTGCACACTGGCTGGTGTGGTCTTTCATTGATACTGTTACGTTTATTAGATTTACTAAGTATCCCTGCAAGAAAACAAATCTCAGGGTTGTAAATGGTGACGTATTGGTACTTTGACAATAATTTACTTTTACTTTACATTGCAATAGGTATGCTGTTGAATATCACGACATCAGTCAGAACATTCATTGCTTTCTGCAGCTGTCCACTTTTGCACTTCTGCTTTCACATTGACTTTCTCTCTAATGACCTGCAGAGTTCAAACAATTCTTTTCTCCTCCAGTTCCTTTTCGAGTCACAATCTCCTTTGACTTTCTCTTTATGGTCAAATCCAAGGATTTGAATTCTGACGTGCCTGTTCTCATTCTGCCTCGCTGCAGTCTGGCCACATCTAATGACCTGACAGTCAGTCCATACTTACTGTGGCATTTCTCTGAGTAGTTCTCTGCCTTCACATTGCAATGCAGTTCTCTCAAATATATCAAAGTCAACCTGTGTTTAATTTAATCAATTTAGCAACTGAAAGATCGCAAATCTACGGATACTGGAAATATGAAATTAAAAGATAAAAATGTGCTGCAAACATTCCACATCCATGATAAAAGAAACTGAGTTAATACTGCAGGATGAATACCTTTCTGAGAAGTAGGAAGTAACATTTATAACTTTTCCCCGAGACAAACCTGGCCACATCCACCCTCTTTGCGATATTGTGATTGATTGATTTATGATTGATTCATTTTATTTCTTACATCCAAGGGAGTAAAAATCTTTATGTTGCGTCACCATCACTATGTACAAGCAATAAGGAAGGGGAATGTGGGAAGATATTGCCCAAACACTGATTGTATATATAATTGTTTGTACAGTCAGATGCAATGTACAGTCAGATATGCAATCCAATCAAAGTGTATTGATAAATTTGATGCCCTGATGAAAGAAGCTGCCCCGTAGCCTGTTGGTCCAGGCCTTAATGCTTTGGTCCCATTGGCCAGACGTAGCAGCTGAAACAGTTTGTGGTTGGATTGGTTGGAGTCCCTGATGATCATCTGAGCCCTTTTTATGCACCTGCTGCTGTAAATGTCCTGAATCAAGGAAAGTTCACAACTACAGATGTGCTGGGCTGTCCACACCACTCTCTACAGAGTCTTGCGATTGAGAGAAGTACATTTCCCCTACCAGGCAGTGATGCAGCCAGTCAGGATGCCCTCAATTGCGCCCTGTAGAAAGTCCTTAGGATTTGGGGGCCCATACCAAACTTCCTCAACCGTCTGAGGTGAAAGAGGCGCTGTTGTGCCTTTTTCACCACACAGCCAGTATGTACAGATCACGTGAGATCCTCAGTGATGCGGATGCTGAAGAACTTAAAGCTGTTTACCCTCTCAATCACAGTTCCATTGATGTCAATAGGGTCTAACCTGTTCCTCCTGTAATCCACGATCAGCTCCTTTGTTTTTTTGACATCGAGGGAGAGGTTGTTTTCTTGGCACCACTGTGTCAGGGCATTGACTTCTCCTCTGAGGGCTGTCTTATTATTGCTGAAAATAAAGCCTATCAATATAGTGTCATCTGCAAATTTGATCAGCAGATTGGAGCCGTGTGTGGCAACACAGTCGTGGGTGTATAGGGAGTCGAAGAAGGGACTCAGGACACAACCCTAGGGGGCTCCTGTGTTGAGGGTCAGAGGGACAGAGATGAGGGAGCCCATCCTTAACACCTGCCAGCAATCCAACAGGAAGTCCTGTTGAGTCTGGGGGAAATTATGGTGCTGAATAATCAACTGTAGTCCAAAACCATTTCTGTTATGAGCCCTGCGGGGCTGTACACCTGTATTTGTTAATTGCTGTCTTATCTAGAGTCATTAAGCCCTTGTGCTTTCTGTTTAATCTTGTCAAGTTTATTTTGACTAGCACAGATTTTCCATGCAGTGATTATTTAAAGCGGACTCCCGATTAGCGCTGATTGCAGTCTCCGTGTGTGTGTTTCGAGAATGATTTGTCTCATGGTGTCACTCGGTCAAAGCACTGAAGTTCAGTTGAAGTTCTGATGAATTAACTCTTGTTTCTCTCTCAACATGGGAGTCTGTCATCCTTCTGCCCCCGGGTTAAGTCATCTGTCAGCACACACTGTGACAATTATAAAAACATACTTTCTCTCTCCTAGTTTAGATGAAGAGTCTAGGTCATGAAACATTAACTCCATTTCTCCTTCTGCAGATGTTGTCTGACCTTGTGTGCATTTGCAGCATTTCTTGTTCCAATTTAAGTCTCAAAAATACTGAGTTCTTCCATATCAGTGACTGTTTGCTTTTCAGCAAGCATGTTTCTGTGTGTGTGGGGCAGGGGGCTTGTATTAAACCTTGTGAACAGACTCTAAAACTGTTCAGTTTAGCGTCTCTATTTGATAGCTACCCGCAAGATGTATGAATGGTATTCAGTGAAGGGAGTAATTGGTGCTGCTGCTTCACTGCTCCAAGTTGCAGGCGTTGGGCCTCACTGAGGCAGTCAAGAAGGCTGAGAATAGATAAGTTGGTGTGGGAAGATGGCTAGCTTCTGATTGCATGTGATTTCAACTCTCCTATCCATTATCCCCTCTATGGAAACTGCCTACACTTCTCACTGCCTCAGTGAGCAATGACTCCATCCATCCTGGACATCCTCGCTTCTCCCCTCTCCTATCGGACAGAAGATACAGAAGCCTGAAGGCAAGTACCACCAGGCTCAAGGACAGTTTCTATCCCACTGTTGTCAGACTCTTGACCTCACAAACTCCCTCATTATGATCTTGCACTTTATTGTTTACTCACACTGCACTTTCTCTGTAGGTTTTACACTTTATTCTGCATTGTTATTGGTGTACTTTGTGCACTGTGTAATGATTCTGATCTGTATGTACAATATGCAAGACAAGTTTTTCACTGTATCTCGGTACATGTGAACAATAATAAAAAGCAACACCAATCCATTCCCATCTTGACTCATCTTCTCCAGGGTAAGACCAAAGGCAAACAGAAAACCATCTCATATTCACTTGGGTACCATACAACTCAATGGTATAAACACTGAATTACCCCATTTCAGATTATTGATTCCCCTGTTTTTTTCCCACTCCTAACGGTCACCACCTCTCCACCCGCACCCATCCATTACCCTTTCATCTGTCCATTGCCCACCTTTCCTATCCACTTCCCTATCTGCCGACTATCGTCCTTTATCTGACTCCATGGTCCTTTCCAGCCTCCACCTCTCCCTAAAGATACAAGAGATTCTGTCAATACTGGAAACCTTGAGCAACAAGTTTCAAGTTTCAAGTTTAATTATTACTCAGCCATACATGAATATAGCGAAGCAAACAACATTACTCTGCATATACTGGAGGTGAATAAACAATTGACATTTCAGGCCAAGATCCATCATCGGGACTGGAAAGGAAGGGGGTCAGAAGCCAGAATAAGAAGGTGGGAGGAGGGGCAGGAGTACAAGCTATCACGTGATAGGTGAAACCAAGTGTTCCAGACCTGATGAAGGGTCTCAGCCAGGAACATTGACTGTTTGTTCCCCTCCTGATTTTCTGAGTTCCTCCAGCATTTTGTATGTGTTGCTCTGTCTTTAATTGGCCCCTCCATTCCCCCGACCTGGCTTTATGTTGCCATTTACTTTTTTAAAAATTAGATTCCACCAAGCACGCACCAGGCTCTGTCTCAAAACTCATCCTCTGCCTCCACCTCTCCCATCTGGTTCCACCCATCACCTATCAACACCTGTCTCATCCATCCCTCTCACATTTTTTTCTGGCTATCTTCAAGGGCTCCCTACCTGTGATTCACAGACCCCTCAGTTAATGGTAGGGGTCCTTAGGATAAAGATGTTGGGAACCCCTGCTCTAATTTCTCTACCTGAAACAGGGTCACAAACCAACCCGTTGACCACACATTTTCCTCTATGGATGCTAGTCAATCCACTGAGCAGTTTATTTTCACTCCAAAGTACACAAGGCCCCTGTGTCTTAACTAGATGAGTTCACTTCTGCAGTCGGGCTGCATGGTCATCATGCCATAAAGTCCTTTGGTCCACCTCGTTTTTTCTGGTCCTCAAGTAGCTTTTGATACTAATCCCATTTACAGGCATTTGGTCTGTTCCAGTGCTCATCCAAATGCCTCTGAAGTGTTGTGAGACAACCTACCTCCAGATCCCTCTCAAATTGCAACCACCCTCTGTGTGAAAACAATTCTTCCCTCAAATCCCTTCTAAAGCTCTTGCTCCTCACCCTAAATCTCTGTCTTCTGGTTTTAGGTGGGTTTAAGTCTCTCACTATCTACCCTATTTATGCCTTTCATAACTTGTATATCAACCTGTCTGCTCTACGGAGAACCTTGGTCAGCATGGGCCAGTTAGATAGATAGATAGATTATGAGAACACTCAGTCCTCTTTTATTGTCAATTAGAAATGCGTACATGCATTAAGAAATGATACAATGTTCCTCCAGAGAGATATCACAGAAAACAGGACAAACCAAAGACTAACACTGACAGAACCACATAATTATAACATATAGTTACAGCAGTACAAAACAATACCATAATTTGATAAAGAACAGACCATGGGCACAGTAAAAAAAAGTCTCAAGTCCCAATCGACTCCCAAGTCCCCGATAGCAGGCGGCAAAAGGTAGAAACTCCCTGCCATAAACCTCCAGGCACCGACAGCTGCCGATGCCTTGGAAGCAGCTGACCACAGCCGACACTGAGTCCGTCCGTTCAAAAACTTCAAGCCTCTGACCAGCCCCTCCAATACAGCCTCCCGAGCGCCATCCTCTGCCGAACGCCTTCGACCTAGCCCCGGCCGCCGAAACAAGCAAAGCTGAGGATTTGGGGCCTTCTGCTCCGGAGATTCCGGTTACCACACAGTAGCAGCAGCAGCGAAGCGGCATCTCAGAAGTTTCTCCAGATGTTCCTCCGTACTCTCACATCTGTCTCCATCAAATCAGAATTGTGCACGGTCCCCTACTTAACAGATTACAGATATCATTCACAGGACAGGCCGCGCCCGTTGTGTCGCGCCGCCATCTCCTCCTCCTCCTGGCCTGTTTCTACGCTGTATGACTCTTAAGTCCAACGTATCCTGACTGTGAAAAACTCCATCCAGACAAAATTCTTGTGAATCTCTTCTGCACATTCCACAGTTCAATCACCTCCATCCTATGGTGTGGCAACCTGAACCACTCACTATATTTTAGCTGTAGTCTAAATGATGTTTTATGAAATTTGTATCAAATCTTCCCTGCTCTTATATTCTATGCCCTGGCTAATGAACCCAGCATGCCATCACCCAATCTATGTATGCTCCTTCCTTCAGGGATCTTTGAATGTACACAGTAGTCCCTTTGTTTCTCATTGCTTGTTGGGGGTCCTACCATTGCGGTGTATGTTTTACTCTTATTTGACCCCCACAAAATGCATCACTCACACTTGTCACAATGAAATTCCATCTACCGTGGTTCCAATGAAGTTACCAGCTGATCAATATTGTTTCATAACCTAAGCCTATCCTCCTCACTATCAATATCACCAACAATATTTGTGTTGTCATCAAGTTTACGAATTGTAACTCCTACAGCAGCATTGATGGCCGAATTGGAAACATGGGTATGGGCCAAATTGAGGTGGTGGGGCCCAGGCCTGAGAGCGTATCGATGCAGAGGGTCCCAGGTTTGACAGCAAAGAACGACCGGAGGTTTGGACGACTTAAGCGCTGAGCCAGATTATAAAGGTCAGGATGTTAGGGCTGGAGGCAAGGGACAGCCCGTTCAGCTCGCTACTCTGCAAGGTTTACTCGTCTCTGTACTGAACTGAGACTGTGGCCTGCAACTATCAGATCATGCCTGTGAACTCACCTTCATGAACTTCAGTTCTGAATGTTATTTGCTTACTTTTATTGTTTGCATGATTTGTTTCTGTTTCTGTACGTTGGGTGTTTGACGGTCTTTTTTCAATAGGTTCTATTGGGTTTCTTTGCTTTGTGGCTGCCTGTAAGGAGACAAATCTCAAGGTTGTGTATAGTATGTAGACTTTGATAACAAATCAAATTTGTACTTTGAAGCTGTGTCATCTACTACATTGTTAGGCTTTATCGATAGGCATTTCCCAAACCCCAACATCTGTTGCCTGATTTTCCTGTGTATCCGTCTCTAAGCCACAAACACTGCAACAGTTCAGGATTACAGCCCATCGCAAGCTTCTCAATGCCAAAGGTGTGTGGGCAATCAATGCAGGCTGGGCCATCAACAGACCCAGCCATTGAGGGCAGAAAAGGAAGATGCACTGATGACACTTTTAATAAGTAATAGATATTACATAAGGCACTCAAATAACATTCTAAATTACATTTTGCTTGATTTGTAGATTGTTTTACATCAGGTCATAGCAAGTGCTAGTTTCTCAATGTAACAAAACAACATATTCAGTGGAAAGGTGTTGACAGTCGAAAGCCAAAAGCATGGCAAATGAATATTAAAGTCACTGTGGGTGAATTAGTGGGTGCAGAAATGACACGGTTCCCACCCACCTCTCAATTAAGGGCCATTACTGCTAAGTCTATTCGAGGACTGCTTCCTTCATCAGAGAGGACTGAGACCAGGTCACTCACCCCCGGGCAGCCTCGTGTAACTTTCATTACACACAAGCATTGCTTTCACAACACAAGCTGCACTGATGTATCATGAAGTATATGGGAGCAATACGTAATTAGAATTTAATGAAGGCAGAAATTTCTGAGGACTGTCATTTCTGGAAGTTGTTGCTACAGCATCTCATCTCAATGCTCAGTCTTTAAACCCCTGCTGGGGCTCAGGCAGACAGGATTTATGCTTACATCTGGAATTGGCGTTTCTGTATTCCACCAGGCGCACACACAGAAACCCAGCGTGAGTTGACACATCCCCAGACAGCCAACAGTTACACAAGCCCTCCTTGCACACTTGCAGGAAACTACACATTGCACACACGTCTCCTGAACATTCATGTGTGCAAACATACTACATGTACATATACACAACAACATGCATCAATATATCCAACGCCTATTACCTACTTATTCACATGTATACACACACACACTTATTATAAGACTATGCATGCACATAAAGCCTGCACAAACATACAGGCTCATACACTACACGTAATTATACAACACAGGATGTACACACATGCTCACACTTGCATTACTTATGTACACATTCACTGCATGTATGACTGTACATATGCATCCACCATACGTCCACATAAACAACTGCATGCACATGCAGACACCTCCATACACACACACTCCTCGCACATGTCCTGCATGCACATATATGCTGGCATCACCTTGCATGTGAGTACATGCGTGCATACAGACTCCCTACATGCATGCATTCCCATGCGCCTCTTACGTGCATATTGCACTGGATAAAAACTGGAACAATGGACCCTATCTTGTATTTTGCTCTCTGGGGAGAGTTGGCTGCCAGGACAGACAACAGGAGCCATTTCTTTCTACCTACTCACTATGAATGTGGATCTTCAGTGCTGGGCGTGATGTTTGAAAGGGAGAAGGTTGCTGCTGGGGTTAAGAATTAGTCTTGGATTGTTGGATTGTTGGAAGCTTCAGAGAAGAACCGGTTTTAGATCCTTCCTTTAGTGTGCAACCACAACATAATCATCCACTTCCTGGAGAGCAAGGATTATTGCTGCCTCACCTGCACAATGGCCTTGAGTGTCATCTCTTTATTCTGAAATTAAGGCCCCTATATTTAGATTAGATTATGAGGACACGCAGTCGTCTTTTATTGTCATTTAGTAATGCATGCATTAAGAAATGATGCAATGTTCCTCCAGAATGATATCACAGAAACACAAGACAAACCAAGACTGAAAAACTGACAAAAACCACATAATTATAACATATAGTTACAACAGTGCAAAGCAACACCGTAATTTGATAAAGAACAGACCATGGGCACGGTAAAAAAAAGACTCAAAGTCTTTCGAAAGTCCCACTATCTCACGCAGACGGTAGAAGGAAGAAATTCTCCCTGCCATGAGCTTCCAGTGCCGCAAACTTGCTGATGCAGCATCCTGGAAGCACCCGACCACAGTCTGACTCTGAGTCGTCTGAAAACTTCGAGTCTCCGACCAGCTCTCCGACACCGAGCACCGAGCACCATCTCTGCCGAACACTTCGACCCCGTCCCCGGCAACAGGCAATAGGCAAAGCCGAGGATTTGGGGCCTTCCCCCCAGAGATTCTCGATCGCACAGTAGCAGCGGCAGCGAAGCGGGCATTTCAGAAGTTTCTCCGGATGTTCCTCCATGCTTCTCACGTCTGTCTCCCTCAAATGAGGATTGTGCACAGTACCTACTTACAAATACAATATCATTTCGGAGCGGCCGCGCGCGCTGCGTCGCGCTGCTATCTTCTCCTCCCCTCCCCTTAGACACCCTGATTAGAAGAAACATCCACACTGCTTCTCTCAGAGTCTTATATGTTCCAGTACAGCCACTTTTCATTTCTTTAAACTTCAGATTTTAGGGCACAATCTGCTTGATCTATGATCATACCTCATCTCCCTTATCAGTCATCAACCCAGTGAACTTTCTTTTTATTGCCTCTCATGCAATATATAATTCCTCACATACAGAAAAAAAAATAGTATACAGTAATCTAGGCAGCACCCTCAGTGAAGTTTATGAAGTTGCATTAAAACATTCTTACTTTCTTTCATACTTTATATCCCTTGCAATGAAGGTTGACATTCCATGTCCTCCTAATTACTTGATAAACTTTACAGCATGTCAACCTTTGTGTGCTGCACTCCAGTATCATCAGACTCATTTGTACTTCAATGTTTGTAGTCTCATACACCTTTTCCCTTTAAAATTGGATAACCTCACCTCACTACTTCCCACATTATAGTCCATTTGCCAAATTCTTGACCACTCACTTAACCTATGCATATCTGCTTGGAGGCTCTTTGCATCATCCTCACAATTTGCCGCTAACCCGTCTATCTTTCTATCACCAGCTAATCTGTCTACAATGCCTTTGATAATATATAGTCAGTGGGCACGTGGCCAAGTGGTTAAGGCATTGGACTAGTGACCTGAAGGTCGTGAGTTCGAGCCCCAGCCGAGGGAACGTGTTGTGTCCTTGAGCAAGGCACTAAATCACACATTGCTCTGTGACGACACCGGTGCCAAGCTGTATGGGTCCTAATGCCCTTCCCTTGGACAACATTGATGTCGTGGAGAGGGGAGACTTGCAGCATGGGCAACTGCTGGTCTTCCATACAACCTTGCCCAGGCCTGCGCCCTGGAGAGTGAAGACTTTCCAGGCGCAGATCCATGGTCTCGCAAGACTAACGGTTGCCTTAAACAATATATAGTCAAAAACCCAATCATTATTCCTGTGATACCTATGTTGTATTGATTACTAATTGGGAGACAACATATTTATATTGACTCTCTGTTTTCTCTCAGTTTGCATCATACTGTCCACATTATATTCCTCCCAGTCCTATCCAGTCTTTATGTGGCACCTTATAGAATGCCTTCTGAAAATCAAATATATTCACTGGTTTCTCTCTATCCACACTGTTTGTTACATCCTCAAAGATCTCTGGCAAGTTTATCAAACAGCTTTCAAAAAATCTTGTTGGCTTTGCTTCATTGTATGATTTTCCACACATCCTACTGTTGCAACGATAGATAATAATGGATTTTCTTATCAATAGATGTTAGGCAGACAGATGTATAATTTCCTGATTTTTGTCTTCTTCCTTTCTTGAACAGAGGTATTACTATTGAGGTGTTCCAATTGTCTGCAAGCTCTCTATAATCCAAGGAATTATGGAAGATTACAATAAAGCATCCATTACCTCTTAGAGATTGTTTTAACCTCCTCCCTCTCTATGACCCCTTAATTATCTATTATTATTGTAATGGTGTAAATGTTTTACAGCACAAACCTCTCCAAAGTAAATATTTAAAATCTCAATTTTTCCCTAGTTTGCACTATTTTCATTTTTTTAAGTGACCAAAACTCTTCAACTACTCTCTTCCATTTTATATACCTGAGGAAGCTCACACTATATGTCCTCTACATTATTTATCACTTATTTACTTATTGGCTGGTTTCAAAAATGTTCCCAGTCCTCTGGCCTACCACTGAACTTCACCACACTCTGTGTCTTTACATTTGCTACCATCCTTTAACACCTTAGTTAGCTTCAGATGATGCATTTATCTTATACAGTCATTCTTTCTCAGCATAAATATACACCAGCTGGTACTTATTAAATATCTTCTTTAATGTTTGCCACCTGAGGATGTTCTACGAGTCTGTGGTGGCCAGTGCTATCATGTTTGCTGTTGTGTGCTGGGGCAGCAGGCTGAGGGTAACAGACACCAACAGAATCAACAAACTCATTCGTAAGGCCAGTGATGTTGTGGGGATGGAACTGGACTCTCTGACGGTGGTGTCTGAAAAGAGGATGCTGTCCAAGTTGCATGCCATCTTGGACAATGTCTCCCATCCACTATATAATGTACTGGTTGGGCACAGGAGTACATTCAGCCGGAGACTCATTCCACTGAGATGCAACACAGAGCGTCATAGGAAGTCATTCCTGCCTGTGGCCATCAAACTTTACAACTCCTCCCTTGGAGGGTCAGACACCCTGAGCCAATAGGCTGGTCCTGGACTTATTTCCTGGCATAATTTACATATTACTATTTAACTATTTATGGTTTTATTACTATTTAATTACTTATGCTGCAACTGTAACGAAAACCAATTTCCCCCGGGATCAATAAAGTATGACTATGACTATGACATTTTTCCCTGCACATGCCGTCTGACCTGCAGAATATTTCCAGTATATTTTGTTCAATCAGTGTTCAAAGGGACTATGTTTACCACTAAATGTATTTTGGTGCTTTGAACTGTGGTCTTGAGTGGAACACATTGCATTCATGGAAACTAGCTTGAATTGGCAGTGCCTGACCAGCCCAGGTGCTAGGCTCTACTGAGCTCCTAGGCCACAGCTGAATGCTCTTGGTCTTGATAACTGGAGGGACTCTCTACTGCCCTGCATCCCTTTCTCAGAGGCAAATCCTCATTCAACCAAGCTCATATTGGGAGGCAGGGCCCACATAGTTAGCATCATAATGCCCTGAAGCACTGGCCACCAAAATTGACTAGAATTCACTTGAGAGTGCGCTTATGCAGAACACCACTGCTTCTTTTCTAGACTTACACCAGCGACTCAATAGCTTGTAATAAAAATACATTTTACTAATCTGCAAATTTTTAAAGGCTTACCTAAGTAAATAACATGATCAAGTTACCAATAGAGCAAAGGTTCAGAGATAGTCACAGGAAGTTATCAGACAGAATTGAATAAACGTAGGAATAGAAATCTAAAATAAAGCGAGTAACAGGATCACGTGCAAGTTGAAGAGATTTAGCTTAGTTCGGCATCATGTTCGTCGCAGAGATCGTGGGCTAAAGGGACCGTTCCTGTGCTGTACTGCCCTAAGTTCTGTCCTCTATAGATGTGGAAACACTCAGCAGGTCAGGCGGCATCTGTGGGAAGAGAAGCAGTTCATGTTTCAGGTCAAAGAGGGGTCTTAAAACTGGAACATTAGCTCTGCTTTGCTTACCACAGATGCTGCCTGACCTGCTGTGTATTTCCAGAATTTACTATTTAAATTAATGGTGTCTTAGAGTTTAACAGCTTGGAGACAGGCCATTCAGAACCAACTCATGCATGCCAACTGTTTTGCCCAGGGAGCTAGTCCCATCCACCTGTTTTTGACCCATTGGCCTTTAAACCTTTTCCATCCATGTACTTATCTAGATTGTTTCTATATTACTAATGTACCTGCCTTGACCACTATTTCTGGCAGTTCATTCCAAACACCCACCACTGTTTGCATGAAGACATTGCCCCGTTTTCCTTTTTAAATCTCTCGGCTCTGATCTTAAACCTAAGCTGCATTTAATCTGGCAAAAGGGCTGTGCTTTCACCCTCTCTACGTTCCTCATGATTTAAAATCTGTATCAGGTCACCCCTTAATCTCCTACTTTCCAGCAAATAAAGTCCTAGCTAATGCAACTTCTCTACATAACTCAGACCCCCAAGTCCAGGCAACATCCTAGTAAATGCTTTCTGCACTCTGTAGTTTAATCCTTTCTTACCCACAGTATAACAGCGTGACTAAAATTGTATATAATACTCCAAGCATTTCCCATTCTCTTATATGACTGCACATAATGTGGCATGGTAATGCAGCGGACTCAACTCTGACGTTCTGCCTGTGACTGCATGGGTTTCCTCCAGTTGCCCTGGTTTCCTTGCACGTTCCAAAGACGTGCGGGTCAGTCGGTTAATTGGTCACATGGATGTAATTGGGTGGTGTGGGGCTCGCTGGGCTGGGAGGGTCTGTTACTGTGCTGTATCTCTAAATAAGAATAAAGCACGACATTTTAGGCAGACGGTGCACACCCATGTAACAAGGTGGCAGAGTGGTGTGTGGTTAGTTCTGCTGCCGTATAGCTCCAGTACTGTATCCTGGGTTTGATCCAGACCTTCTGGTCCTGTCTGCATGGAGTGTGCATGTTTTCTTCCAATGACCATGTGGGCTTCCCTTGGGGGCTCCAGTTTCCTCTCACATCCCAAAGGCGTGCAGATTGATAAGTGAATGAGCTGCTATGAGTTGCTTCGGGAGTAGATGGCTGGTGGGACAGCTGGTGGGGTGGGGGGGGGTGTTGACAGATGCATGAGAAAGAATAGGTAAAGAAGTTTATGAAAATGCTTCAGGAACCAGAAAGATTCAACTGGATATAAGGAAATAAGAAATAGGGACTCTACTTACATGGACTCCAACAGGAGCTAACAGTTAGTGATCAACAGGAATCCCTTTCCTTAACATAGAGAATTTGGGGCTACAAGTTTTGCCTCAGTGGTCATTAACATCAGCTGAACAAAGGACTGGAATTGAACTTGAGACCTCTGACTAGGCCCCACCTGCAGTAACTTTATTCACTTGACCTTTGATGAAATACTATAAAGCTGCATTGCTCCTTCGAGATGAATCAAGATGGGCTTGTTTACCATCCACAAACAAGAGAAAACCTGCAGATGCTGGAAATCCGAGCAACACACACAAAATACTGGAGGAACTCAGCAGGCCAGGCAGTATCTATGGAAAAGAGTACAGTTGATGTTTTGGCCCGAAACGTCAACTGTACTTTTTTCCATAGATGTTGCCTGGCCTGCTAAGTTCCTCCAGCATTTTGTGTGTGTTGCACATTTACCATCCAGTTCTCTTTTCCCGTGAGCTCTCAAGTCAATCTAAGTGAACTTCTCTCTTTACATTAAGCAAGATCTGGCAAGAGTGTTCTATTGACTCCTGCAGTTCACTAGCAGTTCCTCTAAAATTGAAGAATTCTTTATTTTTTTCCCTCCCCCTGACAACGATTCCTGACAAAATGCCAGCAGTGACCAACGTGACAAATGGCGACATCCTGCAGACAGCTCACGAAACTACTTCTGCTTTTAAATATGCTTCTACCATTAAACTGTGTGTGATTGGAGCCTGCAACTTACATTTTTTGTGATGTTTTTGGGACAAATGAGTGATCTGGTACATTTGCTGTTTCCAGGGGAATTGGATGAAGTTGAGAATGGAGTGTGTGGCCTGATGGCGAAGCGTGAACCCACGATTGGCTTCATTACTCCTCGCTGATGTAAGTGTCGAGCAAGATGGAAATCAACAAGGATGAGAGTGGAAGGAGAGTGGTGTTCAGCAGCATCAGCATGTGTTTGACCGGTCTCCCTCCGTCTCTCACTTGCTGCTGCCAGAGGAAGGTACAGGAGTCTTAGGTCTTGGACAGAGTTTGATTGGCACCACTCGTGACTGTGGACTCATTTTAGATAACTCTGCGCTTCATGTTACATGTGTTCCTGGCTAGTTCTTTTATTGCTAATTTGCACGATTTGATCAGGGCACTTTGGTGTTGACTAGCTCTGTGGCCTGCAGTTAGATGTTTTATATTATGTGTGTTATCCACTCGTTTCTTACCATTTGCGTGATTTGTTCTGTTTTTCACATAGAACCATAGAACCATAGAACCATAGAATATTACAGCACAGAAACAGGCCTTTTGGCCCTTCTTGGCTGTGCCGAACCGTTTTTCTGCCTAGTCCCACTGACCTGCACCTGGACCATATCCCTCCATACACCTCCCATCCATGTACCTGTCCAAGTTTTCCTTAAATGTTAAAAGTGAGCCCGCATTTACCACTTCATCTGGGTGTTTGATGTTTTCTTTGAACGAGTTCCATGGTGTGTCTTTGTTTTGTGACTGCCTGTGGGAAGACAAATCTCAGGATTTTATATTGTATACATATTTTGATGATAAATAACTTTGAATCTTTGACCTCTGCCTAACAATGGCAACGTTCACCCCTATGTCACAGGATGAAAGGTCCAACCGAAAGCAAAATGGCTCTTGTCAATTCATTTGAGACTTGTGAAGAACTGTTTGCATTACTCCACCACATGAACTGTCAGAATAATGTTCATGACTCTTAAAATGCTGCCTTCATTCCATGATATCAGATGAAAGAAGTCATTGTAGGAGGGAAGAAATGATAAATCTGCTCATTTGTGAAATTAACCATGGTTCACTCTGACTCTGAGATTAACAGACATTTATCATTCTGTGTCAAAAGCAATTTGAACTCCAAAAGCTACCTCAAAGCAAGGTAATTTATGTGTTACACAATGGAACTTTATTTAACATTGATTATTAAATATGATTGGGTAATCTATGCATACTTTGCACTTCTGAAAATTCTGCATTGTAATGAAGTCCAAAAGTAAAAGCTCAGAGCACAGTGGCAAATTGGATCCAGAAATAGTTTAGTGACAGGAGGCACAGGAGGGATTGACAGGTGATTTGAAGAATGAGAGACTGTCAGTACTGGGATTGCACAGAGCTCAATACTTCATTGTGCACTTTCGGTAATGATGGCAGAAAGATACAGCACAGAAACAAACCCTTTGGCTCACTGAGTCCATGCCAAGCATCAAAAACCCATTTTACATCTGTGCTAACCCCAGAGCACTACAGTACAGGAACAGGCCCTTCAGCCTGCAATGTTTTGTTAACCTAATTACATTTATGACACCTAGTTAAGCTAATGCTTCTTGCCTACATATTCTGCATATTTCTCCATTTCCTGCATATTCATGAGACTATCTATGAGACTATATCTATTGCCTCCATTGTATCCACCTCCACCACAACCACTGGATGGAACAACTAGGCAAAGGGGTATGTGACAATGGGAGGATATTCAGTGGTGTAGGAGAACAGGAAGGACAAAGAGGTGGTTAGACAGGTTCATGGGATGCTTTTCCTTATTGGCCTAGGAAAAGAATATAAGAGCAGCGGGCTTCTGCCAGACTCTAGTTAGACCCACCTTGAGTTTTACATGGAAAGCGAGAAAGGAAAATCAGGATGTAGCCCATCCAGCCCTTCAAACCCAAACCATTCAACATGATCATGGCTGATTTTCTATCTCACTGTACTGTTTCCCAATACTGCTTGACTCCTTTTATGTCTAAAAATGTATCTATCTCTTTCTTAAAATATTCAACAACTTGGTTTCTCTCTGTTTCAGTCCAAAAGATCTTGCCCTGTTACGTCATTCTGTGAACATCTTATAAGTTCCCCTTATCCAGGAGAAATATTCTGTCAGAATATTTCTCCTGGATGAGGGGAGTCAGAATTTTGTAAATTTCAGCAAAATTCTCTATCATTCTTCCAAAATCCCGAGTCAACCTAAACTCTCCTCATACAACAGTCACTGCCATGTCAGGAATCAGTCTACTGAAGCTTCACTGTATTCCCTGTTTGCAAATGCATCCTTTCTTGGAGACATAAATAACTGCAGATGCTGGAACCTGGAGCAACGAATAACCTGCCAGAGGAACTCAGCTGGTTGAGCAGCATCAGCCCCAAAACGTTCAATACCCGAAACCTCCACAGCTCCTCTTTCTCCACAGGTGCTGCTTGACTAACTGAATGCCACCAGCAGACTGTATATCCTTTCTTGGGCAAGGTGACCCAAACTGCACATAATGCTTCAGGTGTGGTGTTTATTGTGCTTTGTATAATTGTAGCAAAACAGTATTTATCTATTCAGATCCTTTCTTAATGAAGGCTAATGAACCAATTAGCTCCTTAATTGCTTGGGCCGACAACAGTCCGAGGATGTGCTGGGGGCAGCCCGCAAGAGTCACTGTGCTTCCGACACCAACGTAGCATGCCCACAAGTTACTAACCTGTCTCCCTTTGGAAATTGGGAGGTAACTGGAGCACCTGGAGAAAACCCACATGGGCACGAGGAGAACGTACTGACAGTGGTAGAAATTGAATCCCGATCATTGGCATTGAGAAGCATTGCGTTACCGTTGTGCTGCCGTGCTGCCCTTTTACTCGATTTGAAGTAAGTTGCTCTGGGATTGGATGAGGAGAGCTTTGTGATTCTATGTTTATTTTAAGGGCCCATCACTCTAACAACAGAGAGATCTGGGGTTGCTAAGAATTGAGCACTTTGGGGAAAATGATGATGGAGAAGGGAATGATCACTTACAGAAAGGTTAGCCTGTCCAGAGTCTCAGAGAAACCTTCCATATCCTTCCAACAAACTGCTCCAAAAGTAGGTGGAGGATTCCTTAATGTTAGCGCCACACAGAATATAGAACAAAGTTATCAACAGGATTGTTTCTAGTAGTTATGAGCCTTAAACATACAGTGATAGATAATAAATTCAAGAGAATATAATGATGAGGTCATCTGAGATGTTAGCAGACAGGAATTTGAAGCTGCTAACTCTTACCACTTCTGATGCACCAATGAGAAATGGCATGTGGTCACCTAACGTTCCCTTCCTGAAGTCGATGATTAGTTCCTTGGTTTAATTGGCATTGAATGTGAGATTGCTATTGCTGCACCAGCCAGCCTGTGTTTTATTTCACTCCAGTATGCTGAATCATCACTGCCTGTGGAGCTTTCAGTGAATCTGTAGATGGTGTTGAAGCTGCCCTTAGCCACATGGTCACTGGTACAACGTGAATAGAGCAAAGCGTGAAGCATGGTGGCCTGAGATGTATCTCTGTTGCTGGTCAGTGAGAAGGAGATGTTGATACCGATCTGGAGTATCCCAATGAGGAGGCTGAGGAATCAGCTGCAGAGGTAGGTACAGAGGCCCAGATCTTGCAGCTTGGTTATAAGTTCGGAGGGGATGGTTATGTTGAATGCCAAACTGTAGTCAATTAACAACATTCTTTATTGTCATCGCGGTATGAGACTAGGGAAACAGTTATAGGGAACAAGTATCAGAGGATTTATACAGATATTTTTCATTAGTCATTATGGTTGAAGATACTACAAACATTAGATTAACAGTGAATAAGGCTAGGGAGGAATGCAATGCTGATTGCCTGGAAATGTAGAGGAGGCTTGACTCAAAAACAAGCAGCGGAGACAATTCAGTAGTGAGCAATAAATTTAATAATAGGCTGCAAGAATAACAAGCTACGAGGGGCCACAAAATAAGAAAGAATAGATACTAAAATAACAGGCAACAAGATGACTGAAGGCTAGGAGCAACTGGATGAGATTGGCTGGTTTGATGAGTGAACAAGGGCTGTGGATGAGAGCTGGGTTTAAATAGGTTGCAGGTGATGAGTTGGAGATGAGTGGTGGGTGACTCTCTTTTGCCGAGTGGATCCTGGAAGGTGTTTTCCTGTGCAGGCCTGACTCTGCCATCATTACTTACAAATTAGTGTTTGGCAAGTTCATGGGGCTAAAAGGTGATATGCCACCCCACCACCTCCGTCTCAGGTGGCATAAACTTGAGGATGTAAAAATAGTTGAATATTGAGATAGAGAAATATAGGTACACAAAATTAATAACATTTGGGAGAAGTGCCAGGGGATTGAAAAGCTACAAATTTGGCCACCTAGACAAAATTTGGGAAGGCATAAATGATTAACTGTGGACTGATTAGTCTAATGTGTATTCTTCAAATAATATTAAAATCAATTATTAAGGAAATAAAAATAACTTCACTAGGAAAATTATACACATGCAGAGAGTCCACATGGTTTTATGAAGGGGAAAAAGTGTCTCACAAATTTATTAGAATTTTTTGAAGAAGTCTTGATCAGGACGATAGATGGAAATGAAGAAATTTATTGTATTTCAACTTCAAGAAGGCATTCAAAAAGTCACAAGAGCCTGCAGTAGCAGGTCTAGTTTATAGTAATTGTTTGAGGTAGTTGCTGACACTAAATAGGTGGCAGAGTAACACCCGTCCAACATTGGGATGCATTAGGGTCTGATTTTCTGACATATCTTTAGCCACAGAAGGACTAGGAACTACTTTTTGCCCCTCCTGTCCCAGTTTATCAGGATACATGCTGTTTTAAAAACAACATTTTAATTTAAAATGAAGATTTAATTATGTTGTGATAACACAGCACTTTCAACAATACTTTAATAATTCATTTCAAATTAGCTTTTCCATTTCATATTTGATTTCTTTTGAATATATTCAGCTCCTGGAGCAGGATTACATTCACCAGATTGGTCTCATGGTGATATTCTCCATCTCCTGGTCTCCCTTGTTGAGCTACATTTGCAGGTGGGTAACTTAGTTCTCCAAATTGATGTTCAATCAGCAGCCAATAGCAGGATTCAGCCCATAAGGCATAGCATTCCTCTGACCGGTTCATCAAGGCAAATTGCTTGCAATGTGACTGCCTTGGCCATGACATAACTTGGGTGCAGGTAATTGCTTCAAGGTAAATATATCCTTCCAAAAAATAAGAAAACTAAAGCTGTACACTGTATCTGGTATAGGCTCACCAACACTCTGTACTGTTGCAGTCAGATTTGAACTACTGTACATAGTCCTTGCAATAAAGGTAATGCCCATGGAAATGAATAAAAAGTCAATGTTTCGGGCTGAGACGCTTGATCAGAACTGGAAAGAAAAGGGAAGATGCCAGAATAAGAAGGTGGGAGGAGGGGAAGGAGGACAAACTGCAAAGTGATAGGTGAAGCCAGGTGGGTGAGGGAGAAGGTGTGAAGTAAGAAGCTGGGAGGTGATAAGTGGAAAAGGCAAAGGGCTGGCAAAGAAGGAATCTGACAGGAGAGGAGAGTGGATTATTGGAGAAAGGGAAGAAAGAGGGACACCAGGGGGAAGTGATAGGTAGGTGAGGAGAAGAGGTAAGGTGCCAAAGTGGGGAAATGAAGTAGAGGAAAGGGGGAGGAGAAAAATTACCAGAAGTTGCAGAAATTGATGTTCATGCCATCAGGTTGGAGACTACCAGATGGAAATGAGGTGTTGCTTCTCCAACCACAGAGTGGCCTCATTGTGGCAGAAGAGGAGGCCATGGACTGGGATGTCAGAATAGGAATGGAGATAGGAATTGAAATGGTTGGTTAGCAGAAAATTCCACTTTTTGCATTATGAGGATCCACTCTCCTCTCCTATAAGATTCCTTCTTCTCCAGCCCTTTGCCTTTTCCACCTATCACCTCCCAGCTTCTTACTTTATCCCCCTCCCCCACCCACCTGGCTTCACCTATCACCTTCTAGTTTTTCCTCCTTCTCCTCCCCCCACCTTCTTATTCCGGCATCTTCCCCCTTCCTTTCCTGTCCTGGTGAAGTGTCTTGGCCCGAGACGACAATAGCTTGCTCATTTCCATAGATGTTGCCTGACCTACTGAGTTCTTCCAGCATTTTGTGTGAATTACTTTGGATTTCCAGCATCTGCAGATTCTCTTGTGTTTATGATTAAGGTAATATTCCATTTGGCTTTATTTTGCTTATAACGCCTGGATATAAACTGTTGTATTACTTATACAAGTATAGCTTCTTATTAAGTTATTTAAATAGATGGATAGAATTTTATTTTCCTGTTGTACTCTGTATCTCAAGCTAAAGTTCAAGTTGAATTGCCATTCAACCATACACATGTATACGGACAAATGAAACAATGTTCCTCCAGGTCCAAGGTGCAATACATGGTACCAACAGTCACACACAGCACATATAATTATGATAGCAGAAGAACATACAATTACAAAAAATTAGTAACAATATAATGCACGTCCCTGAGTGTCATGGCCTGTAGATTGATGGTGCATGGATGTGGTCCTGGAAACATGGTTCTGCAAGAACAAGCCCACAGCAGTTCCTCAGTGTGCATTAAGTGCAGCCATAGATGAGGGCAGTCCAGCTTGTCTTCCAGCAAGCAAACACCAATGGGAGGCAGCAGCCCCCAACCCAGTACAGAACCCAGCAGCAGTCAACCATCTCTAGCGTCTTCTTCCCTGGCGATTCTGAGGCAAGAAGGCCTGGTCCACGCAAAAAACAGGGCAACGCAGCTCCCCTGCCTGCAGTCTCGCCAATGAACCAGTGAAATGGACTTACAGTATACTCCATTACCAATGTCCAACAGAGTCATGTGATTACAAGAGAAACGTCCAAGCCAATCATTTCCAATGCTTGTTGGATCATATTGGATCATTGGATCATGGGACATTGGTAGGATGCAAAACTGGGCTGAGAAATGGTAGATGGAGTTCAACCCAGATAAGTGTGAAGTGGTTCATTTTGGTAGGTCCAATATGATGGCAGAATATAGTACTAATGCTAAGACCCTTGGCAGTGTGGAGGATCAGAGGGATCTTGGGGTCTGAGTCCATAGGACACTCAAAGCAGCTGTGCAGGTTGACTCTGTGGTTAAGAAGGCATACAGTGTATTGGCCTTCATCAATCGTGGAATTGAATTTAGGAGCCCATAGTTAATGTTGCAGCTATACAGGACCCTGTCAGACCCCACTTGCAGTACTGTGCTCAGTTCTGGTCGCCTCACTACAGGAAGGATGTGGATACTGTAAAGAGAGTGCAGAGGAGATTTACAAGGATGTTGCCTGATTGGGGAGCATGCCTTATGAGAATAGGTTGAGTGAACTTGGCCTTTTCTCCTTGGAGCAACGGAGGATGAGAGGTGACCTGATAGAGGTGTATAAGATGATGAGAGGCATTGATCATGTGGATAGTCAGAGGCTTTTTCCCAGGGCTGAAATGGCTAGCACGAGAGGGCATAGTTTTAAGGTGCTTGGGAGTAGGTACAGAGGAGATGTTAGGGGTAAGTTTTTTACGCAAAGAGTTGTGAGTGCATGGAATGGGCTGCGGCAACGGTGGTGGAGGCGGATACGATAGGGTCTTTTAAGAGACTCCTGGATCGGTACATGGAGCTTAGAAAAATAGAGGGCTATGGGTAAGCCTAGTAACTTCTAAGGTAAGGACATGTTCGGCACAACTTTGTGGGCCGAAGGGCCTGTATTGTGCTGTAGGTTTTCTATGTTTCTATGTACTACCTAAATTGCTGAAGCAGGATGCAACACGATGTGCAACAAGTCCAGCAACTCACTGATGGGGTAGACCTGCCGTACTTGATGCTGTTAATATCCAGCAGAGTCTTGCAATCATAAAAAAGACGTAATGGATGAACAAATGCACCTTTATTTGGACCCAGAGAGGCTGCTGCATATCAGCATGCCGCCATCTAACTGGATGTCTACATTTGGTGTTTCCCAATTCGTGTAACCTATCAATATTCTGGACTTCTGCAGGTGGAGTGAAGTCAAGATGGCACTAAACAGCAACTCCTCTGTTTGCATCTTCAGAAACAGCTCTATTTCTATCTTTGATATCTCTTCTTTTCATTTTCAAGGTTTTTTTGAAGACTCTGACCTGGAGTTACACTCTGACTTCGGTTCTTTGCAGGAATGGGACCCACTTTCAGGGCCTGACGACTGGCCGTTTTTTGATACCCCGAGGACGCCGCCTGGAAGGTGAGCATGCCTTCAGAGTTCCGGATTTTCGTGGCTCTGGAGACATGCTGATTCTAGGCCGGTGCCTCTGACTGAAGTGTCGCAGAACATGGAACATCGGGAGCAGTGGGTTAGCTGCCAGGGAATGTGTGTCCAGAAAGCTGCGCCCTTCTAGTGCCGACTCTCTGGGCGCAAAGCTCGGAAAAAGCGACGCAATGGACTTTTAACATCATAAATCAGCAAGTTGTTTGTTATGTCTCCCCCTCACTGTGAAACGGAGACATCTCTTTCTCCCTTATTAGAGAGAGAGAGAGAGAGAGAGAGAGAGAGAGAGACTGTGGTATGTTGAATTACCGGGTGAACGAGTAGTTTTTGGGGTACTGCAAGTCTGTGTCTTTACTGATGCTTTGCTGCATGCTTAAGTGCTCGTGGGGGTGCCAATGCTATTTTGCTGGTGGGGGGGTTGTTGCTTTGCTTCTGCTTGTGCGCAGGAGGGGGGATCGGGGGGGTGGGGCTTTGAGATTCTGGCATTTAACTGTCATTCATTCTTTGGGTCACTCCTCTATATTTGTGGGCATTTGCGAAGAAAAAGAATTTCAGGGTGTATATTGTTAATTCAGAAACAAAGGTTCTGAACTTAAAGAGGGGTGACTTTGAAGGTATGAGACGTGAATTAGCTAAGATAGACTGGCAAATGACACTTAAAGGATTGACGGTGGATATGCAATGGCAAGCATTTAAAGGTTGCATGGATGAACTACAACAATTGTTCATCCCAGTTTGGCAAAAGAATAAATCAGAGAAGGTAGTGCACCCGTGGCTGACAAGGGAAATTAGGGATAGTATCAATTCCAAAGAAGAAGCATACAAATTAGCCAGAGAAAGTGGCTCACCTGAGGACTGGGAGAAATTCAGAGTTCAGCAGAGGAGGACAAAGGGCTTAATTAGGAAGGGGAAAAAAGATTATGAGAGAAAACTGGCAGGGAACATAAAAAGGGACTGTAAAAGCTTTTATAGATATGTAAAAAGGAAAAGACTGGTAAAGACAAATGTAGGTCCCCTGCAGACAGAAACAGGTGAATTGATTATGGGGAGCAAGGACATGGCAGACCAATTGAATAATTACTTTGGTTCTGTCTTCACTAAGGAGGACATAAATAATCTTCCAGAAATAGTAAGGGACAGAGGGTCCAGTGAGATGGAGGAACTGAGCAAAATACATGTTAGTAGGGAAGTGGTGTTAGGTAAATTGAAGGGATTGAAGGCAGATAAATCCCCAGGGCCAGATGGTGTGCATCCTAGAGTGCTTAAAGAAGTAGCCCAAGAAATAGTGGATGCATTAGTGATAATTTTTCAAAACTCGTTAGATTCTGGACTAGTTCCTGAGGATTGGAGGGTGGCTAATGTAACCCCACTTTTTAAAAAAGGAGGGAGAGAGAAACCGGGGAATTATAGACCGGTTAGCCTAACGTCGGTGGTGGGGAAACTGCTGGAGTCAGTTATCAAGGATGTGATAACAGCACATTTGGAAAGCGGTGAAATGATCGGACAAAGTCAGCATGGATTTGTGAAAGGAAAATCATGTCTGACAAATCTCATAGAATTTTTTGAGGATGTAACTAGTAGAGTGGATAGGGGAGAACCAGTGGATGTGGTATATTTGGATTTTCAAAAGGCTTTTGACAAGGTCCCACACAGGAGATTAGTGTGCAAACTTAAAGCACACGGTATTGGGGGTAAGGTATTGGTGTGGGTGGAGAATTGGTTAGTAGACAGGAAGCAAAGAGTGGGAATAAACAGGACCTTTTCAGAATGGCAGGCGGTGACTAGTGGGGTACCGCAAGGCTCAGTGCTGGGACCCCAGTTGTTTACAATATATATTAATGACTTGGATGAGGGAATTAAATGCAGCATCTCCAAGTTTGCGGATGACACAAAGCTGGGTGGCAGTGTTAGCAGTGAGGAGGATGCTAAGAGGATGCAGGGTGACTTGGATAGGTTGGGTGAGTGGGCAAATTCATGGCAGATGCAATTTAATGTGGATAAATGTGAAGTTATCCACTTTGGTGGCAAAAATAGGAAAACAGATTATTATCTGAATGGTGGCCGATTAGGAAAAGGGGAGGTGCAACGAGACCTGGGTGTCATTATACACCAGTCATTGAAAGTGGGCATGCAGGTACAGCAGGCGGTGAAAAAGGCGAATGGTATGCTGGCATTTATAGCGAGAGGATTCGAGTACAGGAGCAGGGAGGTACTACTGCAGTTGTACAAGGCCTTGGTGAGACCACACCTGGAGTATTGTGTGCAGTTTTGGTCCCCTAATCTGAGGAAAGACATCTTTGCCATAGAGGGAGTACAAAGAAGGTTCACCAGATTGATTCCTGGGATGGCAGGACTTTCATATGGAGAAAGACTGGATGAATTGGGCTTGTACTCATTGGAATTTAGAAGATTGAGGGGGGATCTGATTGAAACGTATAAGATCCTAAAGGGATTGGACAGGCTAGATGCAGGAAAATTGTTCCCGATGTTGGGGAAGTCCAGAACGAGGGGTCACAGTTTGAGGATATAGGGGAAGCCTTTTAGGACCGAGATTAGGAAAAACTTCTTCACACAGAGAGTGGTGAATCTGTGGAATTCTCTGCCACAGGAAACAGTTGAGGCCAGTTCATTGGCTATATTTAAGAGGGAGTTAGATATGGCCCTTGTGGCTACGGGGGTCAGGGGGTATGGAGGGAAGGCTGGGGCGGGGTTCTGAGTTGGATGATCAGCCATGATCATAATAAATGGCGGTGCAGGCTCGAAGGGCCGAATGGCCTACTCCTGCCCCTATTTTCTATGTTTCTATGTTTCTATGTCTACATTTCTCTGACATTAAATGTACCTATTGAAACCTATTGAATCTTTCTTTCAGTTCTCTCAACCTGTTTTCCTTCTGATTTCTGCATTGTGGATACAAGGCAATTCAACCATGAAATTGGATTCATTAGAAGACATTTTGCATTCCAACTATACAGAAAAACAATTCAGCCTAGGTTAGGTCACATTTGGATTGGTTATGATGAAATTGTGTCCATTGGGAAATCTGTGTGACTGAAGCTTTTCGCATCTAATAGGATTTCAGATGCCCACCTTGTGTTTGCTTCCTGGCTGACATAAACTGGAGCTCAAATGCAACATCTGACCTTTGTGGATCAGTCACAGTACCACTAGAAACACATTGCCCTAGTTTGTTGCACGTACTATGCTGTACATGCATTCATACTTACAACTATTTAAAGAGACACTGCAACATCCACTGCTAGCTGGCTGTTCAAAAGACCATAAGACCATAAGATGTAGGAGTAGAATTAGGCCATTTGGCACATCAAAAGTGCTCCTCCAATTCATCTTGGCTGTTCCATTTTTCCTCTCAGCCCCGTATCCCTCCATGCCCCACCATCTACAGATCTATTAACCTCTGCCTTAAGTACACAAAAAAGACTTGGCCTCCACAGATTTACCACTCTCTGGCTAAAGAAATTCCTCCTCATCTCTGTTACATAGAAACATAGAAACATAGAAAAAGGATGTTCTAAAAGGATGTCCCTCTATTCTGAGACTGTGTCCTCTGGTCTTAGACTCTCCCATGATAGGAAGCATCCTCTCCACATCCACTCTATCAAGGGCTTTCACCATTTGATAGTTTTCATTTAGGTCACTCCTCATTCTTCTGAACTCCAGTGAATACTGGCCCAGAGCCATCAAATACTCTTCATATGACAAGCCATTAAATCTTGGAATCATTTTCATGAACCTCCTTTGAACCCTCTCCAGTTTCAACACATCCTTTCAAAGGCAAGGGACCTAAAACTGTAAACAATACTCCATGTGAGGCATCACCAGTGTTTTATAAAGTTTCAACATTACATCATTTCTTTTATATTCTAGTCCTCTTGAAGTTAATGCTAACATCATATTAACATTAAGGAAATCCCGTACAAGGACTCCCAAGTCACTTTGCGCCTCAGTTTCTTGTATTTTCTCTCCATTTAGAAAATAGTCAACTCTTCCATCTTTTCCACCAAAGTATATGATCATACACTTCCCGACATTGTATTCCACCTGCTGCTTCTTTGCCCTTTCTCATAACCTATCTAAGTCTTTCTGTAGCTTCACTACTTCCTCAAAACTAACTACCTGCCCCTTCACTTTGCAACAAAGCCATCAATTCTATCATCCAAATCATTGACATATAACATAAAAAGAATCGGTCTCAACACAGACCCCTGTGGAATACCACTGGTCACCGGCAGCCAATCAGAAAAGGCTCCCTTCATTCCCACTCTTTGCCTCCTGCCAATCAGCTACTGTTTTATCCATGCTAGGATCTTTCCTGTAATACCATGGGCTCGTAGCTTGTGTGGCACCTTGTCAAATGTCATCTGAAAATCCAAGTACACAACAACAACTGATTCTCCTTTGACCTTCCTGCTTGTTATTTCTTCAAAGAATTCCAATAGATTTGTCAGGCAAAATTTTCCCTTAAGGAAATCATGCTGAGAGCAGCCTATTTTATCATGTGCCTCCAAGTACCCTGAGATCTCATCCTTAGTAATGGACTCCAACGTCTTCCCAACCACTGAGGTCAAATTAACTGGCCTATACTTTTCTTTCTTCTGCTTCTCTCCCTTGTTGAAGAAAGGAGCAACATTTGCGATTTTGCAGTCTTCCAGAACTTTTCCAGAATCTAGTGATTATTGAAAGATCATTATTAATGCCTCTACAATCTCCTCAGCTACCTCTTTCAGAACCCCAGGGTGACTTATCTACCTTCAGACCTTTCAGCTTCCCAAGGACCTTCTCCCTAGTAATGATAACTTCACATACCTCATGACCCCTAACACCTGGAACTTCCACCAGCCTGCTAGTGTCTTCCACAGTACAGACAGGTGCAAAATACTTAGTTCATTTGCCATTTACTTGTCCCCATTACCACCTCTCCAGCATTGTTTTCTAGCAGTCCAATATCCACTCTCACGTCTCTTTTACACTTTATGTGTCTGAAGAAACTTTCAGTATCCTCTTTAATATTATTGGCTAGCTTATCTTCGTATTCCGTCTTTACCTTCTTCATGACTTTTTAGTTGTCTTCTGTTGGATTTTAAAAGCTTCCCAATCTCTAACTTCCTACTAATTTTTTTCCTTTCTTTGGCTTTTATGTTGGCTTTGACTTATCTTGTTAGCCATGTTTGTGTCATCTTTCCTTCAGAACATTTCTTCCTCTTTGAGATGTATATATCCTGTGCCTTCTGAATTGCTTCCAGAAACTCCAGCCATTGCTGCTCTGCCATCGTCCCTGCCAGTGTTCTTTTCCAATCAGTTCTGTCCAGCTCTTCTCTCATGCCTCTGTAATTCCCTTTACTCCACTGTAATACTCATACATATGATTTTAGCTTCTACTTCTCAAATTTCAAAATGCTGTGGCCTTTGCTCCTGGGTAACCAACAAGTAGCTTTTGGCAGTCCTGTATCTAGTGGGAGCAGTGATCTCCGCACATTGCACCTTACTGTTCTGTTGAGGACATCAACCTGCCCTCCCCCCTCCCCACTAGTGGGTTGTTCCTCCTTCAGTTACTCACGCTATTTGTCTGTAGCAGAGTCTGTACCCCTCACTGTACCATATCCGCATCAACATAACTTCACCTTACACATCCAACAAGTATCCCTGTAAACCTCACAACTCAAGATCTCACTCTTTATATGACTTTCAAAAAAAATTGTTTGGGTAAGCTATAGCTTGTTTTAATGGCAAAAATGCAATGGAGTGATTCATAAGCCTTGGCCCCTTCATCATAGTCATAGTCATACTTTATTGATCCCGAGGGAAATTGGTTTTCGTTACAGTTGCACCATAAATAATTAAATAGTAATATGTAAATTATGCCAGGAAAGAAGTCCAGGATCAGCCTATTGGCTCAGAGTGTCTGACCCTCCAAGGGAGGAGTTGTAAAGTTTAATGGCCACAGGCAGGAATGACTTCCTATAACGCTCTGTGTTGCATCTCGGTGGAATGAGTCTCTGGCTGAATGTACTCCTGTGCCCACCCAGTACATTATGTAGTGGATGGGAGACATTGTCCAAGATGGCATCCAACTTGGACAGCATCCTCTTTTCAGACACCACCGTCAGAGAGTCCAGTTCCATCCCCACAACGTCACTGGCCTTACGAATGAGTTTGTTGATTCTGTTGGTGTCTGCTACCCTCAGCCTGCTGCCCCAGCACACAACAGCAAACATGATAGCACTGGCCTCCACAAACTTGTAGAACATCCTCAGCATCGTCTGACAGATGTTAAAGGACCAACATAGATAGTAAATACCTGGGCTTTTAACACCTATCCCTTCAGTTGCCATCAGTGAACGGTCCATGAATCCTTTCTCTCAATTTTGTGCTTATTATCCAATCCCCTATTTATGCTAATATTTGCCCTGATTACCAGAATCCTTCATATTGTTAAGTAAGCTTCCATATCTCACCTTACTATTGCTACTGTGTTCCTTTTAACCACTTAGAAACTGAAGAAAATAGTGAGGATGGCGACAGGAGAGCTGTGTTGCACAGCCAAGGCCCACATGTGTCCGGATCGCCTATCCCCCATTGTTACCTCTCCAGTGTCATTTTCCAGCAGTCTAATATCTACTCCCATCTCTCTTTTACTCTTTATATATCCGAAAAATTCTTTTGGTATTCTCCTTTATAGTAGTGACAACCTTAACTTCATACAACTTCTTTTCTCTCGTTATGGCTGTTTTAGTTGACCTCTGTTGGTTTTTAAAAGCGTCCAATTCTTCTAACTAATTTTTGCCCTCTCTTTTGCTTTTATGTTGTCTTTGACTTCCCTTGTCAATCATGGTTGCCTCATCCTCCCTTTAAAATATTTCTTCATCTTTGGGATGTATATACCCTGGACCTTCCAAATTGTCCCCAGAAATTCCACCCATTGCTGCTCTGTCATCATCCTTGACAGTGTCCCCTTCCAACCAACTTTGGCCAGCCCCTCTCTGATGACTCTGGAAATCGTGTTTCTCCACTGCAATACTGATACACCTGACTTTATCTTCTCCCTCTCAAATTGCAGGGTGAATTTTATCATATTTTATCCACTTCCTCAGGGTTCCTTTACCTTAAACTCCATAATCAAATCTGGTTCATTACACAACACCCAATCCAGAATTGTCTGACCTCTAGTGGGCTTAACCACAAGGGACTTGAAAGAGCCATCTTGTAGGCATTTTTACAAATTCCTTCTCTTGGAATCCAGCACCAACCTGATTTTCCCAATCTACCTGCATATTGAAATTCCCCATGATTATCGCAACATTGCCATTTTTAAATACCTTTTCTATCTCCTGTTGTAATCTGTAGCCCACATCCTGGCTACTGTTTGATGGCCTGTATACAACTCCCATCAGTGTCTTTTTGCACTCACAGTTTCTTTTTTTTTTTGCGTGTGCGTGCGAGTCTGTGCATGTGTGTGCGTCTGCCTGTGAGTGCGTCCGTCCATGATGATGTCTTTTTCATGGCTTTTTCTAAGGCGCGGAGCGAGAGAGAGACTATGTTGCTCGCCACTCCTCACACAGACATTTTCACAGTATTTTCCCTTTATTTCACGAGGTCAAGTTGCGGTCTTGACACTCAACCCGGCACGGATGGAAAGTGTACTCGGGAGTAGACCTGACTAGTTTCGAACCCGGGAACCTCCGCTCCTGGGTCCGGCGCCGATGTCATTGCGCCACCAGCTGGCCCTCACTTGCAGTTTCTTATTTCTACCCTCAAAGATTCTACACCTTCCAATGGTTCTTTCTAAGGATTTGATTTTTTACCAATAGAGCCACCATCATATTTTCTTAAGAAACAAAAGTTGTGCCTTATAAGCTGTTATACTGTTTTACAACCGTAGCTATATAACTGCCTGTTCTTTCTTTTCTTGTGATTAAAAGCAAATTGGGTTCCTTTGGAGTTTACAGTGTGGTCTCCTTCAGAGGGGCTGGAACTTAGCCAATTCGGAAATGAGATGAATACAGCTGAGAACGATTGGACAAGGATGAGGCAAGGATCTGGTTAATGTCATTCTTATTTGAGGCCGTGCATGAATCATTCTTCCTTAATCTCTACACTGCTCAGCATGTTCATCTCAGTGTGAGGAGCTGGAAGGCTTCCAGAATGTGTTGTGTAATTCAGAATCTGATAATCAACTCACCTTTAGCTCCTGGTCCCTGAAGGGGCTTATAATTTTAGAAGCAAAATACCTGATAATGTAGACACAGATGGCATATTATTCTCCAAAATAAAAGACTACAGTTCTGAATTATTGACGCAGTTCCTATGAAAGTCCTGCCATTTTAATGCTGTATTTGTGACTAACATCTTAATAGTAAAATTATTTGCAAATTGGAAATAAAGATGCCTAAAACGAAATCTACATCTTGCATGATACCCCTGGATATATCTGCTTTTCCTTGCTGATGTCATGGCAGAACCACGGAATTGGCAACACACTATAAATTCCATTGTGTTGTCTACAGAAATCTACTGAAAAACTCTTGACTACACATCAACTCTTCCAATGCATAGTTACCTAACATGATGCTGAACACACTGGAGACATTCCCAATCTGAAAGAGTATGAAAATAAGTCACTTGCATCATACAGTTTCTTCCTTTTATGCATAAAGTTTAAGAGAAATATATTTTCAAGCCTTCACTATGAAGTTCTTCAGTTTTATAAAATATTTATTTCTTCTGCTCACAGGCAGGGGAACATTTAGGGCATGGTTCAATGGATCTCAGTTGCCAATTATTGCTAATTTATTTATTTATTTACTGAGCTACAGCATGGGATAGGACTCCTAAAAGTAGTGACTGAGTAGGTGGGATGGAAGGGGCTTTTAATCTCAAAACCAAGTCCAACTGGCCTCGAAGAGGTGTGGTGAAAGCAGATGAACAGTTGGCTTTCAGAAGCTGAACTGGAGGAAACATATGTTAATATCTGTCCCAGAGTTAACCATGGCCAGCCAAGTTTCCAGCATTGTGAATTCTGGTGGTCTTGAATGCCTGAATCTAATCCCCTCATCATTGTCCATTGACCCTAGAACACTCTCCATCCTCGCCATCTTTATCTCATCTACTATTCATTAGTTGTTGGTGTTATGCTCTCTTAATGCAATACCTGTTGCGATATTTTCCGGCTAGGAGGGAGCCAAATAGTCCTTCCAGGTGAGGCAACACTTCACCTGCAAATCTGCTGGGGTTGTCTATTGTATCCAGAGCTCCCGATGTGGCCTCCGCTACACTGGTGAGACCCGTTGTAAATTGGGGGACCGTGTCACTGAGCACCCCTGCCCCATCTGCCACAAGCGGAACTTCATGGTAGCCGAACATTTTAATTCCAATTCCCATTCCCATTCTGACATGTCGATCCATGGCCTCTACTTGTGTCAACACCTCCCTTATGTTCTGTCTGGGTAGCCACCAGCCTGATGGCATGAATATTGATTATCCCTACTGGTTAAAAAATTCCCTCCTCCTCCCCACTTCCTCTATTCCTCACTCTGACCTTTCACTTCTCACCTACCTGTTACTTCCCCCTGGGTCCCCTCCTCCTTCCCTTTCTCTGATGGCCCACTCTCCTCTCCCATCAGATTCTTTCTTCTTCAGCCCTTGACTTCTCACACCCACCTGACTTCACCTAACACCTTCCAGCTAGCCCCTTTCCCATCCCCCCACCTTTTTATTCTGGGATCTTTCCCATTTCTTCTCTGTCCTGAAGAAAGGCCTCAACATCAATTTCCATAGATGCTGCTAAGTTCCTCCAGCATTTTGTGTGTGTTGCTTAGGAGGGAGTCATGTATGTTCATTAGACAAAGCTCCTGGGGTCTCTGGTGAATTAGGGAGGCATCAGCAATGGAAACATCAAAGAGAAACAAATACCACAAGAAGTCAAAATAATAGGGTAATGCTGGAATCCTAACACACTGTCTCATACATCCTGCTTCAGTAAAAAAATGTATATGATATTGTATATATATATATATAGGCATCCGTTAGTCTCATGAGACCATGGATTTCCGCCTTGGAAGGTTTCCAGGGTGCGGGCCTGGGCAAGTTTGTATGGAAGACCAGCAGTTGCCCATGCTGCAAGTCTCCCCTCTCCAAGCCACCGCTGTTGTCCAAGGGAAGGGCATTAGGACCCATGCAGCTTGGCACCGGTGTCGTCGCAGAGCAATGTGTGGTTAAGTGCCTTGCTCAAGGACACACGCTGCCTCAGCCAAGGTTCGAACTAGCGACCTTCAGGTCACTAGACGAATGCCTTAACCACCTGGCCACGTGCCAACACACGATATTGTATACGTCATTTATATATGATACAGTGTGTAATCAAAACACACATTAAAGTTTCAGATCATACAAATATAAATGTACACAAATAATCAGTGTTCAAACTGTAATGCTGTTGACAATAGTGTTTCCATGACATAAGAAATTCAATAAAACATATTGTGAACATTTGAATGCCTACTGCTGGATTATTATTACTGTCATCTGTAATAATACCCAGCAAATTATTGTACTCATTTCTTTGTGTGACTCTTCCCAGGCATTTGTTACTTTGCCCTAAATTGTCCAGAGGTGTTACAGTAGTGTAACCACAAGCAGTGATTGACAAAGAACATGAAACACCAGGCACTCTATCAAGAAGAGTGCATTACTTCTTTTTGTGCTCCAGCTAGTGTTTCGATGAAGTACTTTGAATGCATCTTGAAGGAGACGAAGGATTTTCTTCAGTCTTGATATATTATTGGATTCATAATTATGGTTACACAGATTTCCCTTGACCTAGGCTTGAGATAAATATCAAAATGGATAGTAAAAGCTTTTTCAAGTATGTAAAAAATAAAAGGGAGAGGAGAGTGGGATATAGGACCACTAGAAAATGAGGCCGGAGAAATAATAACAGGGGCCAGGGAGATGGCATATGAACTAAGTGAGTATTTTGCATCAGTCTTCACTGTGGAAGACACTAGCAGTGTGCCAGATGTTAAAGGGTGTGTGAGAAGAGAAGTAAGTGCAGTTACTATTACAAGGGAGAAGGTGCTCAAAAAACTGAATGGCCTAATGGTACATATGTCACCCGGACCAGATGAACTGCACCCTCGGGTTCTGAAAGAGGTAGTAGTAGAGAGTGTGGAGGCATTAGCAATGATCTTTCAAAAATCATTGGACTCTGGCATGGTGCCAGAAGACTGAAAAATAGCAAATGTCACTCCACTCTTTAAGAAAGGAGGTAAGCAGCAGAAAGGAAACTATAGACCGGTTAGCCTGACCTCAGTGGTTGGAAAAATGTCAGAGTCAATTGCTAAGGTGAGGTGATGGAGTACTTGGTGACACAGGACAAAGTAGAACAAAGTCAGCATGGCTTCCTTAATGGAAAATCCTGCCTGACAAACCTGCTGGAATTCTTTGAGGAGATTACAAATAGGATAGATAAAGGGGATGCTGTGGATGTTGTATATTTGGACTTTCAGAAGGGCTTTGACAAGGTGCCACACATGAGGCTGTTTACCAAGTTCAGAGCCCATGGTATTGCAGGAAAGTTACTAATATGGTTAGAGCATTGGCTGATTGGTAGGAGGCAGTGAGTGGGAATAAAAGGATTCTTTTCTGGTCGGCTGCCAGTGATTAGAGGTGTTCCGCAGGGGTCGGTGTTGGGACTGTGTCTTTTTATGCTGCATCATTTAGATGATGGAATAGAGGACTTTGTTGCCAAGTTTGCAGATGATACGAAGATTGGTGGAGGAGCAGGTAGCGTTGAGGAAACAGGAAGGCTGTAGAAGGACTTAGACAGATTAGGATAATGGGCAAGAAAGTAGGAAATGAAATACAACGTTGGAAAATGCAGTCATGCACTTTGGTAGAAGAAATAAATGTGCAGACTATTTTCTAAACGGGGAGAAAATCCAAAAATCTAAGTTGCAAAAGGGACTTGGGAGTCCTTGTGCAGAACACCCTGAAGGTTAATTTGCAGGTTGAGTTGGTGGCGAAGAAGGCAAATGCAATGTTAGCAATCATTTCAAGTGGTCTAGAATACAAGAGCAGGGATGTGATGCTGAGGCTTTATCAGCGACTGGTGAGGCCTCACTTTGAGTATTGTGTACAGTTTTGGGCTCCTCATCTAAGAAAAGATGTGCTGGCATTGGAGAGGGTTCAGAGAAGGTTCACAAGAATGATTCCCGGAATGTAAGGATTATCAAATGGGGAATCCATGATAGCTCTGGGTCTGTACTCACTGGAATTTTGAGGGATAAGGAGAGGGGGATCTCATTGAAACCTTTTGAATGTTGAAAGGCCTAGACAGAGTAGATGTGGAAAGGATGTTTCCCATGGTGGAGGAGTCTAAGACAAAAGGGTACAACCTCAAGATAGAGGGGCTTCCATTTAAAACAGAGATGCGGAGATTATAGCGTGACACACTTGGACTGAGAGCGAAAACATTTCTTGCATACTGTTCATACGGATCAAATCATTACCCAATCCATTGAAATCACTCAGTCTTTAGTGAATTAGTAATCAATAATTACAATAATCGTCATTATCATTATGTGCCGTGTCATATAACATGGGTGATCATGGTCTTTCCATGACCATGATTGTTCTTGGCGAATTTTTCTACAGAAGTGGTTTGCCATTGCCTTCTACTGGGCAGTGTCTTTACCAGATGGATGACCCCAGCCATTATCAATACTCTTCAGAGATGGCCTGCTTGGCATCAGTGGTCGCATAACCAGGACTTGCGATGTTCACCAGCTGCTCATATGACCATCCACCACCTGCTCCCATGGATTCACATGACCCTGACTGGGAGGCTAAGCAGGTGATGCCCCTTACCCAAGGGTTACCTGCAAACTAGTGGAGGGAAGGTGCGATTTACACCTCCTTTGGTAGAGACATGTCTCTACCCCACCACCCTAAATTGCAATGATAACTGTTTTATTATTGTCACACCGAGGTACAGTGAAAAGCTTTGCCTTTCCATCCGTACAGATCAATTCTTTACCACAGTGCATTGAGTGAAAGCAAGAACAGAATGCAGAATGTTACAGAGGAAGTGCAGTGCAGTCAGTCAATAAAGTGCAAGACCATAACGAGGACTGTTGTGAGATCAAGAGCTGATATATTATTGTACTGGGGAGCCATTCAATAGTCTCGTAACAGTGGGATAGAAGCTGTCCTTTAGCCTGGTGGTATCTGCTTTCAGGCTTTTGTATCTTCTGCCTGATGGAAGAGGGGAGAAGAGAGAATGTCGAAGGTGGGAATGGCCTTGGTTATATTGGCTGCTTTATAAGGCAGTGAGAAATATAGGCAGAGCCCATCGAAGAGAGGCTGGTTTGCACGATGTGGTAATCTGTGGCCTCTGCTCTTGTGGTCATGTGCAGAACAGTTGCTATACCAAGCCATTATGTATTCAGATAGTTTACATTTCATGTCAATTATGCTTCTCAGAAGAGGGAGAAATTCAGAGGAAGATTAATCGTAATTTCAAGACCTCAGCTAAAAGAGTAGACCGATGTACAGATGACAGAGGGATTGAAATTGCAGAAATACAAGAGGAATCAATTTAGCTGAGAAAACATGGGATTGCTTAGGACTGTAAAATGGAGCTACAAACAATCTGCTGGAGGAACTCAACGGGGCAGGCAGCATAAAGGGGACTAAGAACTGGTTAAGTACTTTACCACACCTTTTTGTTTAGATTGAAAAAACACGGAAGAGATAGATGCTATCAAAAGACTGACTTGGCATCCTGGAGCAGAAGAATTTAACTGTGATAATGGACTGAAGCCCAAATAAACACACCTATTTGTACTTCTCTAAACGTTCCTGCCTGCTTAATGTTGAAACCATCTGCAGAGACTCAGCTAGTTTTAAGACTCAGACTCAGGCAGAGCATAATTATCGAAACTTGCACTTTCTCCTTCCAGAGGACATAGAGCACAGTACAGCACAGGAACAGACCCTAAATTCAAATATATTTCATTATTTGCAAATGATGCACATTGCATCTCCTTTCATTGTTTTGAGAATTTGTCTCATGATAGTTAAGTTATGAAAATGATATAGCTGGAAATCAGTTTCACGTTACTCATTATTTCAGAAAGATGTTTAATGTAATGAGGGCCTGAAATGATTGATCACCTGACACAAGGATTGTTACTGATGAAATCCTGTAAAGCCTTAAGTAACTCAAAACATTTAATAGAGGCAAGTGAGTCATGTTACTAAGACAGTCATCAATCAATACTGACGCACCTCAAGGATGCATGCTTAATCCACGGCACTACTCTCTCTACACCCACAACTGCTGCTCGGCCCCAGCTCAAACAGCATCTATAAACTTGTTAATGACACAACTATTGTTGGCAGAATTTCAGATGTTTTCGAGGAGGCGTACAGGAGCAAGATACATCAGCTAGTTGAATGATGTCACAGCAAAGACTTTGCGCTCAATTTACTTTGTCAGTAACACCAAGGATTGTGGACTTCAGGAAGAGGAAGTCAAGGGAACACACACAAGTCCTCATTGAGGGATCAGAAGTGGAAAGGGTGAGCAGTTTCATGTTCCAGGTTGTCAACGTCTCTGAGGATCTATCCTAGAACCAACATATTGATGTAATTGCAAAGGAGGCATGACAGAGGCAAAAGAGGTGGGGTTGTGGCACTGTTGATCGGAGATAGTGTCATAGCTGTAGAAAAGGAGGAAGTCATGGACGGGTTGTCTACAGAGTTTCTGTGAGTGGAAGTTAGGAATAGGAAGGAGTCAATAACTCTACTGGGTGTTTTTTATAGATCACCCAGTAGTAACAGGGATATAGAGGAGCAGATAGGGAGACAGATTCTGGAAAGGTGTAATAATAATAGGGTTGTTGTGGTGGGAGATTTTAATTTCCCAAATATTGATTGGCATCTTCCTAGAGTGAGGGGTTTAGATGGGGTAGTTTGTTAAGTGTGTTCAGGAAGGTTTCTTGACACAATATGTAGATAAGCCTGCAAGAGGAGAGGCTATACTTGATCTGGTATTGGGAAATAAATCTGGTCAGGTGTCAGGTCTCTCAGTGGGAGAGCATTTTAGAGATCGTGATCACAATTCTATCTCCTTTACCATAGCATTGGACAGGGATAGGAACAGACAAGTTAGGGAAATGTTTAATTGGAGTAAGGGGAACTATGAGGCTATCAGGCAGGAACTTGGAAGCATAAATTGGAAACAGATGTTCTCAGGGAAACGTACCAAAGAAATGTGACAAATGATCAGAGGATATTTGCCTGGGGTTCTGAGTAGGTACGTTCCAATGAAACATGGAAAGGATAGTACGGTACAAGATTTGTAGTGCACAAAGGCTGTTGTAAATCCAGTCAAGAAGAAAAGAAGAGCTTACGAAAGGTTCAAAAACGAGGTAATGATATGAATCTAGAAGATTATAAGGCTAGCAGGAAGGAGTTTAATAATGAAATTAGGAGAGCCAAAAGGGGCCATGAGAAGGCCTTGGCAGATAGTATTAAGGAAAATCCCAAGGCACTCTACAAGTATGTGAAGAGCAAGAGGATAAGATGTGAGAGAATAAGACCAATCAAGTGTGACAATGGCAAAGTGTGAATAGAACCGGAGGAAACAGCGGAGGTACTTAATGAATACTTTGATTCAGTATTCACTACGGAAAAGGATCTTGGCGATTGTAGGGATTGCAGTGGACTGAAAAGCTTGAGCATATAGATATTAAGAAAGAGGATGTCCTGGAGCTTTTGGAAAGCATCAAGTTGGATAAGTCACTGGGACCGGACGGGATGTACCCCAGGCTACTGTGGGAAGCAAGGGAGGAGATTGCTGAGCCTCTGGCAATGATCTTTGCATCATTAATTAGGACAGGAGAAGTTCCGGAGGATTGGAGGGTTGCAGATGTTGTTCCCTTATTCAAGAAAGAGAGTAGAGATATCCCAGGAAATTATAGGCCAGTGAGTCTTACTTCAGTAGTTGGTAAGTTGATGGAGAAGATCCTGAGAGGCAGGATTTATGAACATTTGGAGAGGCATATTATGATTAGGAATAGTCAGCATGGCCTTGTGAAAGGCAGGTCATGCCTTACGAGCCTGTTTGAATTTTTTGAGGATGTGACTAAAACATTGATGAAGGTAGAGCCGCAGATGTAGTGTATATGGATTTTAGCAAGGCATTTGATAAGGTACCCCATGCAAGGCTAATTGAGAAAGTAAGGAGGCATGGGATCCAAGGGGACATTGCTTTGTGGATCCAGAACTGGCTTGCCCACAGAAGGCAAAGAGTGGTTGTAGATGGGTCATATTCTGCATGGAGGTCGGTGACCAGTGGTGTGCCTCAGGGATCTGTTCTGGGACCCCTACTCTTCATGATTTTTATAAATGACCTGGATGAGGAAGTGGAGGGATGGGTTAGTAAATTTGCTGATGACACAAAGGTTGGGGCTGTTGTGGATAGTGTGGAGGGCTGTCGGAGGTGACAACGGGACATTGACAGGATGCAAAACTGGGCTGAGAAGTGGTAGATGGAGTTCAACCCAGGTAAGTGTGAGTTGGTTCATTTTGGTAGGTCAAATATGATGGCAGAATATAGTATTAATGTTAAGACTCTTGGCAGTGTGGAGGATCAGAGGGATCTTGGGGTCCGAGTCCATAGGACACTCAAAGCTGCCACGCAGGTTGACTCTGTGGTTAAGAAGGAATACAGTGCATTGGCCTTCATCAGTCGTGGGATTGAGTTTAAGAGCCGAGAGGTTATGTTGCAGCTATATAGGACCCTGGTCAGACCCCACTTGGAGTACTGTGCTCAGTTCTGGTCGCCTCACTACAGGAAGGATGTGGAAACTATAGAAAGGGTGCAGAGGAGATTTACAAGGATGTTGCCTGGATTGGGGAGCATGTCTTATGAGAATAGGTTGAGTGAACTTGTCCTTTTCTTCTTGGAGCAGCAGAGGATGAGAGGTGACCTGATAGAGGTGTACAAGGTGGTGAGAGGCATTGATCATGTGGATAGTCAGAGGCTTTTCCCCAGGGTTGAATTGGCTAGCATGAGAGGGCACAGGTTTAAGGTGCTTGGAAGTAGGTATAGAGGAGATGTCATGGGTAAGCTTTTTTACGCAGAGAGTGGTGAGTGCATGGAATGAGCTGCCAATGGCGGTGATGGAGGCGGAAATGATAGGGTCTTTTAAGAAACTCCTGAATGGCTACATGGAGCTTAGAAAAGTAGAGGGCTATGGGTAAAGCCTAGGTAGTTCTAAGGTAAGGACATGTTCGGCACAGCTTTGTGGGCCGAAGGGCCTGTATTGTGCTGTATGTTTCTATGTTTCTAATTCATTAGGAGTTTGAGGAGAATTGGTATGTCAACAAAGACACACACAAATTTCTACAGGTGTATCGCCCTCTGATATGGCGATGCCACTGCACAGGATTGGAAAAAGCTGCAGAAAGTTGTGAACTCTGCCAGTTCCATCATGGACACCAGCCTCCCCAGTTCCAGGACACCTTCAAAAGGTGACACCTCATAAAGGTAGCATTCATCATAAAGGACCCCCATTTTCCAGGACATGTCCACTTCTCATTGCTACCATCAAGAAGGACATACAGGAGCCTGAAGACACACATTCAAAATGTGTGTGGTAATAAAGGGAGCCTGTTCTGGTTGGCTGCCAGTCACTAGTAATGTTCCACAGGGGTCTGTGTTGGGACCAATTCTTTTTATGTTTAATGTCATTTGGATGATGGAGTTGATAACTTTGTTGCAAAGTTTGCAGATGATATAAAGATAGGTGGAGGAGCAGGTAGTTTTGAGAAAGTACAGAGGCCATAGAAGGACAGCTTAGAAGAATCGGCAAAGAAATAGCAGATGGAATACAATGTCAGGAAGTGTATAGCCATACACTTTGGTAGAAGAATAAAAAGGTTAATTATTTTCTAAATGGAGAGAAAATACGTGTAACGTGCTGTAATGGCTTCACTGTAATGTTTCACTGCTAAGGCTAATGAAATGGCTTCTCTACTGCTGAGGTAACGGTTTCTCTGTAGCAGCAATGTTTGGGTTATGACTGGAGATAACAGGACTATGGTATGCATGTTAGCCAATCGGAGATTTTGTTGCTCTGTCTTGTGAATCTGGAAGGAGATTTTTTGCAGGCTTTTGCCGGGGAGAGATGAAGAGAGAAGAGGCAAATGGAGAGAGTTGGTAGTCCGCCGGATGGAGTGGACTCGGAGCGAGGATCCGAAGGGCAGCGACGATCGGAGGAGGTCGATGGTGAACAATCGACTTATCAGTGAGCTCCAACTTTGTGCAACAGACTGTTTAATAAGATTGGGCCCTTTTTTTTCTTCTTTTTCATTTCTTTACTAACCATATAGTCAAAGTAAGAATTATAAAGCTTAATCGTTTAATCGCATATTGTGTACTGTTTGTTATTAAGGGGTACTAATTTGTAACAGGGGACACATCGCGCAGCATCCACCCAAACGAGATTTCTTAAGTTTGGCCGGGCTGTCACCCCCTATATTAAGCCACTGGCTGAAGCGAGAATTACATGTGAAAAACTGAGGTGCAAAGGGACTTGGGAGTCCTTGTGCAGGATCCCCTAAAGGTTAGTTTGCAGGTTGAGTCTGTGGTAAGGAAGACAAATATGATTTTAGCATTCATTTAAAGAGGACTAGAATATAAAAGCAAGGATGTAATGTTGAAACTTTATAAAGCACTGGCGAGGCCTCACTAGGAGTATTGTGAGCAGTTTTGTGCCTCTTATCTTAAAAGGCTGAAACTGGAAAGGGTGCAAAGGAGGTTCACAAAAACGATTCCAGGATTGAATGGCTTGTCATATGAAGAGTGATGGCTCTGGGCCTAAATTCACCAGAATTCAGAAGAATGAGGAGTGACCTCACTGAAACCCATCGAATGGTTTCACCATTTGATAGGTTTCAATGAAGTCACTCCTCATTCAACATACATCAAAGTTGCTGGTGAACGCAGCAGGCCAAGCAGCATCTATAGGAAGAGGTGCAGTCGACGTTTCAGGCCGAGACCCTTCGTCAGGACTAACTGAAGGAAGAGTGAGTAAGGGTTTTGAAAGCTGGAGGGGGAGGGGGAGATGCAAAATGATAGGAGAAGACAGGAGGGGGAGGGATAGAGCCAAGAGCTGGACAGGTGCTAGGCAAAAGGGGATACGAGAGGATCATGGGACAGGAGGTCCGGGAAGAAAGGGGCTTCCCTTCCTCCACTATCAACTCTGCTCTTAAACGCATCTCCCCCATTTCACGTACATCTGCTCTCACTCCATCCTCCCACCACCCCACTAGGAATAGGGTTCCCCTGGTCCTCACCTACCACCCCACCAGCCTCCGGGTCCAACATATTATTCTCCGTAACTTCTGCCACCTCTAACGGGATCCCACCACTAAGCACATCTTTCCCTCTCCCCCTCTCTCTGCATTCCGCAGGGATCGCTCCCTACACAGCTCCCTTGTCCATTCGTCCCCCCCATCCCTCCCCACTGATCTCCCTCCTGGCACTTATCCGTGTAAGCGGAACAAGTGCTACACATGCCCTTACACTTCCTCCCTTACCACCATTCAGGGCCCCAAACAGTCCTTCCAGGTGAGGCATCACTTCACCTGTGAGTCGACTGGGGTGATATACTGCGTCCGGTGCTCGCGATGTGGCCTTTTATATATTGGTGAGACCCGACGCAGACTGGGAGACCGCTTTGCTGAACATCTACGCTCTGTCCGCCAGAGAAAGCAGGATCTCCCAGTGGCCACACATTTTAATTCCGCGTCCCATTCCCATTCTGACATGTCTATCCACGGCCTCCTCTACTGTAAAGATGAAGCCACACTCAGGTTGGAGGAACAACACCTTATATTCCGTCTGGGTAGCCTCCAACCTGATGGCATGAACATTGACTTCTCTAACTTCCGCTAAGGCCCCACCTCCCCCTCGTACCCCATCTGTTACTCATTTTTATGCACACATTCTTTCTCTCACTCTCCTTTTTCTCCCTCTATCCCTCTGAATATACCTCTTGCCCATCCTCTGGGTCACCCCCCCCCCCCTGTCTTTCTTCCCGGACCTCCTGTCCCATGATCCTCTCGTATCCCTTTTGCCTATCACCTGTCCAGCTCTTGGCTCTATCCCTCCCCCTCCTGTCTTCTCCTATCATTTTGCATCTCCCCCTCCCCCTCCAGCTTTCAAAACCCTTACTCACTCTTCCTTCAGTTAGTCCTGACGAAGGGTCTCGGCCTGAAACGTCGACTGCACCTCTTCCTATAGATGCTGCTTGGCCTGCTGCGTTCACCAGCAACTTTGATGTATGTTGCTTGAATTTCCAGCATCTGCAGAATTCCTGTTGTTCACCCCTCATTCTCCTGAATTCCAGTGCAAGTATGTATTGTAAGGATGCAAGAGAAGCTTTTCACTGTAACTTGGTACATCTGACAATGATTAACCAAGTTAGCAATTTACCAATTTTAAATTTACTATTTAATTTTTTTGTTTATATGAGATTATATGGTTTATTTTATAGACACAGAATTCATGCAAAAAGAGGTTTATACAACCAAGTGTACATTCTTGGTCATTGATGATACAGTTTCAAATTCTTCAGAAACATTATGGTCTTTTGCAGATGGTGTTCTGATCAGCACCATCAGAAACTACCTCCCGAGGTCCTTTCTCCAGGCTGCACCTCACTCAAGTCCATCCTACAGCACACAACATTCTTCAGATTTGGTGGAGTGGTAGACACAGCTCAGTCTAGCTTCCCCTCCACAAATTTTGTCTACATTCACCCTGCCTCAGAAAAGCAACCAGCATGATCTAAAGCCCCTCCCACCCTGAACATTCCCTCTTCTCCCCCCTTAAAAAGGCTCGAAGATTCAACAGCTTGAAACCACACAACAGCAGGCTCAAGCACACCCACTGTCCCGACCCTTGGATGGACCTCTTGTACATTAAAGATAAGCCCTTGCTCTCACAATCTACATCATTATGCTCCTTGCACTCTTTGTAACTGTAACAGTACATTCTACATTCTAGTATTGTTTATTCCTTGCACAACCTCAATGTACTTATGTTTTAAAATGATCTGTATGGATGGCATGGAAAACAAAGTACATGTGACACAATCTGCCCTCTATCTTTCAATCCAAATGAAGGGTTTCAACCCAAAATGTTGACGGTTCATTTCCTTCCACAGATGCTGCCTTGTCCATTGTGTTCCCCCAGCATCTTGCTTTTTGCTCTAGATTTCAACATCTGCAGTTTCTTCTGTCTGAATGCATTAAGGGCATGGATAAGAATCAGGTACCACATTAATCAGAACACTAATTCACTAAGACTAATAGTAACATACTGTATTCATCACCCCACTGGAGCATAGGCCACTGATATCAGCTCACCTGAATCTTCTGTCCTGGGTGGAAGGTTGATTGGCCCTGTGGTTTCTGCTTTCACCACACGACTTCATACGTCTTCTAGGCGAAGATCCTTCCTCTCCTGGGGATGAGGTCTTTGGAGCTTCTGTTAGTGTTTCTATAGCTCTGTTTTTCTTTATTGGATGGGTTTGCTAGCCCCATACCCAACACTCCTTTCGCAGGAGGGTTTGTGACTGTTCATGACAGAGTTAATACTAACATGTTAATATACACTAATATACTAGCTATCTTCCTTGGATGCAGGGTCTCAACCCCAAACATCTACCCACCTTCTCCCTCCACAGAAGCCACTCCACTGCCTGGGTCCCTGCAGCGGTTTGTTTCCGACATTAATTCCAACAAAAATAATTCTGTTGCCTGCTTACGAGATAATTATGGATTATAAACATGGTTATTTTAACAGCCATCTCTCAGCAGTAATGATTGTCCATTCCATGTTTTGACCACACTGTGCATGGACACTTTTATCGTCTATCATTGCTTCCCTCCGGACTAAATATTCCACCTTGTCCAATGCAGGAGCTTTGCATTTGTCCCAATGTATTTGCCATGGGGTGAGAAGGTCAGTAGTTCAATTGCTGGCACAAAAACCTTAGCCTCTAATCCAAGCAGGCCTGTTGCAGGGATGCTCGCATTAGATCGATTGCTTTTATATTTGAAGCCCCATCTGTGCTCTTATCTGAACAAAATTGAAATCAATGGATAATAGAATTGGCTCTGTGCAAACCAATTGTAGATTTGTTGGGAGCCTATCGTGCAGTGCTGTTGATTTGTGTTTGATCTTCTCGGGTGTATCAGTAAATTTCTTATAGTCTGAAAAATCCCACCATTCTAAGGAAGGATAAGCTGGGAGAAAGAGCTTATTCATTTGTATAACACATTGGTTTATTGCATTATATTTAGGATGCAGTCACAGACTCTGTCATGAACTTGGAAAATATGTTCTTGCAAACAGCCATGAGACCGTTAGACTGTAAGACATATGAGCAGAATTCAATCATTTGGCCCATCGAGTCTGTTCCGCCTTTCCCCTAGTGGGATCAACCATGAGCTGATCTAAAAAGCCATCTCATAGGCATTCTACAAATTCCCTCTCTTGGGATCCAGCACCAACTTGATTTTCCTAATCCACCTCATATTGAAATCCGCACCCCCCCCCATGATTATCATAACATTGCCCTTTTTACATGTCTTTTCTAGTTCCCATGAAATTTATATCCCACATTTTGGCTACTATTTGGGAGCCTGTATTTAACTCCCATCAGGGTTTTTTTAACCTTTGCAGTTTCTTAACACAAGATTCAACATCTTCCAATCCTATGTCAACTTGTTCTAAGGATGTGATTTCATTCTTTGCCAACAGAGCCACCCCACCCCCTCTGCCTACCTGCCTGTCCTTTCAATACAATGAGTATCCTTGGAATCTATGCTCCCAACTATGATATTTCAGCCATGACTCAGTGATGCCCATAGCATCACACCTGCCAATCTGTAACTGCGCAACAAGATTGTCTACCTTATTCTGTATGCTGCATGCATTCAAATATAATACCTTCAGTCCTTTCTTTGTCACCCTTTTTGATTTGCCCACATATCAGGGGTTCTAAGAGTAAACCTAACAATTATCGGCCTGTGAGTTTGACATCAGTGGTGGGTAAATTGATGGAAAGTATTCTTAGGGATGGTATATACAATTATCTGGATAGACAGGGTCTGATTAGGAACAGTCAACATGGATTTGTGCGTGGAAGGTCACGTTTGACAAATCTTATTGAATTTTTTGAAAAGGTTACTAGGAAAGTTGACGAGGGTAAAGCGGTGGATGTTGTCTATATGGACTTCAGTAAGGCCTTTGACAAGGTGCCACATGGAAGGTTGGTTAGGAAGGTTCAATTGTTAGGTATTAATATTGAAGTAGTAAAATGGATTCAGCAGTGGCTGGATGGGAGACACCAGAGAGTAGTGGTGGATAACTGTTTGTCAGATTGGAGATCAGTGACTCGTGGTGTGCCTCAGGGATCTGTATTGGGTCCAGTGTTATTTGTCATATACATTAATGATCTGGATGATGGGATGGTAAATTGGATGAGTGAGTATGCAGATGATACTAAGATAGGTGGAGTTGTGGATAATGAAGTAGGTTTTCAAAGCTTGCAGAGAGATTTAGGCCGGTTAGAAGAGTGGGCTGAAAGATGGCAGGTGGAGTTTAATGCTGATAAATGTGAGGTGTTACATTTTGGTAGGACTAATCAAAATAGGACATACATGGTAAATGGTAGGGCATTGAAGAATGCAGTAGAACAGAGGGATCTTAGAATAATGGTGCATAATTCCCTGAAGGTGGAATCTCATGTGGATAGGGTGGTGAAGAAAGCTTTTGGTATGCTGGCCTTTATAAATCAGAGCATTGAGTATAGGAGTTGGGATGTAATGTTGAAATTGTACAAGGCATTGGTGAGGCCAAATTTGGAGTATTGTGTACAGTTCAGGTCACCGAATTACGGGAAAGATGTCAACAACCTAGAGAGAGTACAGAGAAGATTTACTAGAATGTTACCTGGGTTTCATCAGCTAAGTTACAGAGAAAGGTTCAACAAGTTGGGTCTTTATTCTTTGGAACGTAGAAGGTTGAGGGGGGACTTGATAGAGGTATTTAAAATTATGAGGGGGATTGATAGAGTTGACATGGATAGGCTTTTTCCATTGAGAGTGAGGAAGATTCAAACAAGAGGACATGAGTTGAGAGTTAAAGGGCAAAAGTTTAGGGGTAACATGAGGGGGAACTTCTTTAATCAGAGAGTGGTAGCTGTGTGGAACGAGCTTCCAGCAGAAGTGGTTGAGGTAGGTTCAATGTCATTTAAAGTTAAATTGGACAACTATATGGACAGGAAAGGAATGGAGGGTTATGGGGTGAGTGCAGGTCGGTGGGACTAGGTGAGAGTAAGAGTTCGGCACGGACTAGAAGGGCCGAGATGGCCTGTTTCCGTGCTGTAATTGTTATATAGTTATATGGTTATATTACACCACCTCATCACACTGATTGCAATTTTGTCCTATCATCTGCCTGTCCTTCCTCAGTCTCATAACACACTGTATTTATTTATATACAAATTGCCCCATCCCCAGCTCTATCCCTCCAGACCCCATCCCTCTACCAACTTAGTTTGAACCCTCCTCAACAACGCTATCAAACCTGCCTGCAAGGATATTGCGCCCCGGTTCAGGTGTACAGGTCATACCTTCCCCAGAAGAGATCCCAATAATCCAGAAATTTGAAATTCTGTCCCCTGCACCAACTCCTCGGCCACACATTCATCTGTATAATCCTATTCCTGCCCTGAGTAGCACGTGGCACTGGGAGTAATCCAGAGATTGCTACCTTGGAGATCCTGTTCTTCAGCCTCTTGCTATAGAACATAGAACAGTAAAGCACAGGAACAGGCCCTTCAGCCCGCAATGTTGTACTGAACCAGTTAAATTGGTAATCAAATAACTAAGTAAACTAATCCCTTCTGCCTGTACAATGTCCATATCCTTCGAATTTCCTTACACTCATGTACCTATCTAAATATCCCTTAAAAGTTCTTAACGTACCTGCCTCTACCACTACCCTAAGCAGCGAATTCCAGGCACCTAGCTAAAAAACTTGCCCCTCACATCTCGTTTGAAATTACCCCCTCTCACCTTAAAAGCACGCCCTCTGTTATCAGACATTTCAACCCTGGGATAAAGATACTGTCTGTCTACTCTAATTTTGCTACTATAATCTTATAAGCCTCTATCAGATCTCCCTTCAGCATCCACTGCTCCAGAGGAAAAAACCCAAGCTTGTCCAAATTCACATGCCCTCTAATCCAGGCAGCATTCTGGTAAACACCACCAATCTTCGCATCATCTGCAAACTTGGTAACTCATCCATTTACATTTTCATCCAGATCATTTATATACATCACAAACAGTAGATGTCCCAGTAAAGTAGTTACGCCTAAGTTGCAGGAGGTGGGTAGCTGGGTGACTTTCAGGAGAAGGAATGGGAAAGTGAATGGGTAGGTAGCACAGTCACCTATTCACACAATAAAAACTCAATCAAGTTAGTAAGACACAACTTGTCCCACACAAAGCCATGCTGGCTCTCCCTAATTAGGTCATAGTTTTCCAAATGCTCATAAATCCTATCCCTAAGAATTCTCTCCAGTAACTTCCCTACCCCTGACATGAGACTCACCAAGCTATGGTTTCCAGGGTTATCCCTAGTACCCTTCTTGCATAATGGAACAACATTAGCTTCTCATCTAGGACCTCACCCACAGCTAGAGAGGATAAGAAGATATTGGTCAAGGCCCCAGAAATCTCTTCTCTTGCCTTTTTGAATATCCCATCAGGCCCTGGGACTTATCCACCTCAATGCTCCTTAAAAGACTCAGCACTGCCTCTCCTTTACCTTGAACTACCCTGATATAGGTTCCGAACTCTTTCCGAACTCCCTATACTCACTGTGCAGGACTTCCTCCTCCTTTCTACCTATGTCATTGTTGCCAATGTGTACCATGACCACTGGCTGCTTAACCCCAACCCCCAGCCCTGTGAATCTTCTGCAGCTGCTCTGGGACATTCTGGACCCAAGCGGCTGGGAGGCAACACATAATCCTGGTGTCACTTTCACAGCCATAGAACCTCTTGTTCATCGTCCCCCTTTTACTATTGAGTCTCCTATCAGTTTTGTTTTGCCTGATTTTACCCTTCCCTGCCGAGCCTTAGAGCTGGCCACAGTGCCACTGGTCTGGCTGCTGCTGCTGTGCCTTGATGGGTCATCCCCCCCCCCCACCCTCCAGCAGTATCCAAAGGGGTATACATGTTGCCGAGGGGAATGGCCACAGGGGAACCGTGCACTGACTGGTCACTCCCCTTTCCTCTCCTGCTGGTCACCCACCTACCTGAAGCCTGTGCTCTGGGCGTGACCACCTCAGTGAAAGTTTCATCTATGAGTACTTCAGTCTCCCGGATGGTCCAGAGTACATCCAGCCCCAGCTCCAGTTCCTTAACCCTGTAAGTCAGAAGATGCAGTTGAGTTTACTTCCCACAGCTGTAGTTATTGGGGAGACTGTTAAGTACTGTGCAATCCCACATCTTACAGGAGGAGCATTCTACTATCTGAACTACCGTCCTGCCTACACTTGTTAAACATTTGGCTCTAACTTATCAAGCTTAAGATCTAGCCTCTGCCCGTTCTTGCCAAAGCCTGACCACTCCAACAGAACCTACTCAAACAATGCCCTCTCTGCTTTAACCCTGCTTCTTTTTATGCCCCTTGCTAAGTTACTAATAACCCAGGCAATCTGCTGTTCAGAAGACAAGTCCCAACAGGCCCCACTCGCTTTTTAAAATTGGCGCTTAAAGTTTACAAGGGACTGTTGCTAATTCACCCCATGATCTCCCACTCCACAGACAAGTTCCTTCAAGTCCCATTTGCTTTTTAAAACTGGCGCGTAATGTCCATATGGAACTGTCTCCAACTCACTCCACGATCTCCCGCACCACATACAAGTCCTGACAGTCACCATTCACTTTTTAAAACTGGCGTGTAAGGTCTACAAGGAACTGTCTCCAACTCATTCTGCAGGCAAGTCCAGGCAGGCCCAATTTGATTTTTAAAACTCCTGCCTAATGTTTTTATATTTATTTTCAGGACTTGGGTATTGCCAGTAAGATCAGCATTTGTTACCCTTCTGTAATTGCCCTTCAAAAGGAGATGAGCTGTAACCACCTTGAACTGGTGCAGTCCTGCTGCTGAAAATGTTTCTATATTGGTGTGGGTAAAGAAACGCCTGTCTCCATTCTGTATGACTGAATGATTCTATGTAACCTGTGCCTTGTGAATTGAGGCAGCCTGTTTTAAAGCAAAACCCATCAAGGTCAATGTGACAGTCAGAAGCACCAGTAGAAGACCCTCATCTTCGAGGACATACCCTCTTCTCACTACATATTTATGTTTTTTTAAATTATATTTCTTTTTGTAACTTATGGAACAATTCAAGTATTGCAAAGTAACAAATTTCACTACATATGTCAGTGATAATAAACCTGACTCTGATTCTGATAGACTACACAGTCTGGCCTGGGGTCATAAAGCTAAACAACATGGAAACAGGCCCCTCAGCCCAGCTGATCCAAGCTAATCTCTGTCCAACATCACCAACACAGCAACCAAACGGGTTGTCCTTCCATACATTCGAAATATCTTGGAAATGACGGCCTGACTGCTCCAGGAACGTAGAATTTCGGTCACACATAAGCCAACAGCAACGTTGAGGAGAGTACTCTGCAGACCTAAAGAATAAGCCAAGCTATTGGACAAGACCAAGGTGGTCAAATAAATCCAATGCGGGGACAGTAGCAAATATAATATCGGCCAGACTGGGAGAAAACTATCCACAAGGACCCAGGAGCATCAAATGCAAAACAGCATGACCAACTCTTCTACCCATGAAGATTGGGAGGGGCACAAATTTGACTGGGCATCAGTGAGTGTTATGGCACAAGCAAGCACGTGGCACGCAAGAGAATTCCTAGAAGTGTGGTTTTCCGCAAACAATTCTGTTAACAGACATGTAGGCCTCAATCCTAATTATGAGCCAATGCAGGAAATATCCCAGACCACAAAGCACAGAGTTCGCCACGCAACCAATCAGCGACAAGATTTCCTCCCCACACCACAACTGAGTTTCCGAAATGACGATCAATCAGCTGATGAAGAAGCATATAAAGGCCAAGCACTCGGAGGATGCATCACAATCAGTGGTGCACTGATGATGTTTCCTCATATGGTGACAAAATGTCTGCAAGTAAATTGCCAAGATCAAAGAACAACTCAACCACCCGAGCTACATTTCTGTTGAACTATTTCCAATCTCTCTCCTCTCACCCTAACTCTATGCCTTCTAGTTCTTGATTCCTCAACCCTGGAATAAAGACTGTGCACATTCACCCTATCTATGCCCCTCAGAATTTTATGCACCATTATAAATCACCCCTCATTCTTCTTCACTCCAATGAAAACAGTCCCAACCTGCTCAACCTTTCTTCATCTCTGTCTCTCAATTTCAGGCATTTTGGAAGTATTTTTGTGAAAATACAACTTGAAGTTCAAGTTTGTTGTTATTCAACCATACACAATGTACAGTATACAGCTAAATGAGCCATCGTTCCTCTGGGGCAAGGTTGAAAACACAGTACACATAGTCACACACAGCACATATAGTTACTATCTACCACGTACAGTTACAGAATAATAACAGCACAAGTCCCTGAGTGGCATGAAGATTGAGAGGGTTTCACAAATTGCGAGGTACATGTTTACATAAGACAGAATTGTGATATAAATGTGTGAAACAGCAGCAATAAAAGATGAAAAGTGACCAGTACAGGATGTGAGTGTGTCTGTGAGCTGGGGTTTCGGGTAGGACATTCAGACAGGACGTACTGTGCCTGTGTGCTGGATGGCAGCAGGGTGTTAAGTCTCACAGTCTGAGGGAATAAGCCGTTACCCAGCCTGGCAGTTCTGGTTCTTATGCTCTGCTATCTTCTGCCTGATGGCAGGAGGTCAAAGAGATTGTGGGAAGGATAGGAGGGGTCTATGCCAATGCTGGAAGCACTGTGTCTGCAACCCTTCTGATACAAGCCCTGAATGGAGGTGGGGGAGTGGGGAAAGAGACCCGATGATGACAAGACAAGAAGTCATGACAAACAACAGTCAGTGTTCATTGATTATTTAACTTATTCTTTGCAGAAATTTTGTGAGCACTGCCATCATCATCTGCTGATAATGTTTGTGATGTAACTCGATGAACAAAGGTGACTGTGTGGGAACAGAGCCCTAGGAATGCTGAGAAATGCACTCAGCAGCTTCCTTATAATCCAAGATTATCTAACTACGCAGCACTCATTTTAAATCAAATACAGGATGAGAGCATTGACCAGATTGCTGTACGTGGCAGCAACCTGATATCTGATACTCCAGACACTCCTTCCAAATGAAAAATCACTATAAATGTAGATTACTTCAGCAGTATCACGTACAGAGTACTCCATATGCTCATAATTATAAAACATCCATGACAATGCTCCATCACAACCACATTATCCAAATGGTCTCCTTCAGGTATCCTCTTCTGTACATGAGGTGTCTTCAAAAGGTTAACTCGTTTTAGAAATCAAAACCAAATCTGCAGCTGCTAGAAATCTGAGGCAAGGAATGAAAATGCTGGAAACAATCAGCAGGTCAGGCAACATCTGTGGAGAGAGAAAAAAGAGTTCACATTTTTGATGAAGATCCTTCATCAGTACGGATCTGAAATATTTACACTGTTTCTCTTTCCACAGATGCTGCCTGACTTGCTGAGTGCTTCCTGCATTTCTATTTTTATTATGAATTGCTTTGGGCATTGGTGGACAGATGGGGCAACAGACACAAAATGCTGGAGAACTCAGCAGATCAGGCTGCACCTATGAAGGGCAGTGGGATCCTGTTCGAGGTGTAAGTAAGAGGAGGTGTTTGACAGTTGTTGCCTGGCCTCAGCAAAGTAGAGGCAGTGTTCATATCCGTTCAGAAATCTGACAGTGTAGGGGAAGAAGCTGTTCCTGGATTGCTGAGTGTGTGTCTTCAGGCTCCTGTACCTCCTTCCTGATGGTAGCAATGAGAAGAGGGCATGCCCTGGGTAATGGGGGTCCTTAATGATGATAACTACGGAGGCTGGTGCCCATGATAGAACTGAATCAAGCTCCCGAGAATCTGAGGAATCTGAAGTTCCCTCAAATCAAATAATATGATTTAAGCTCCCTCTCCTCCACTTCACAGACCTTAAATGACACTTCACATTGGCCCTTTCTGCACCTGTGTGTCATTTCACATGTTGATCACACATGTTGATGTCCTTGTCACTGTGACTGCAATCTTATTGCCGCTAAGGCTGTCCTTCAGGTTACACGTTAAACCAGTCTCTGCAGTTACAGGTCCCAAGGCAATGTTCAAAGGTGCATCAGTTCTCCTGGAATCATCATTAATGTTTCTCTGGAAACCACATTAAGTGATCATTCATCTAATTGTTATTTGTGCCTCGTTACCCTCCAAAGTTCAAAGTAAGTTTATTATCAAAGTACATATACTGTACCAACCCTAAGATTAATTTTCTTGCAGGCATTCACAGTAAGTACAAGAAGCACAGTAGAATCAATGAAAGGCCACACACAAGATGGAAAAACAATCAATGTAGGAAAGACAATAATCTGTGCAAATACAAAAAAGAAAAAAGGAAATAATAATGATAGTAAATAAATAAGCAATAAATATTGAGAGCATGAAAGAGAGAGGGAGTGAGAAAGAGAAAGGAAGAGTCGGTGGGGGAAGAAAGGGACAGAGAGATAGAGATAGAGACAGAGATAGAGAGAGAGATTTAGCTGATTATATCCCTCTGACCTGCTCCTAGTGAAACATAATAAAGACAAAGAAGCAACTTGGCTTCTATGACATTAGCATCTTGTCTCACTCTGCCTGAGATATTCCTGTTGTTCTACACGCCACCCCGTCCTTCTTCTATTCTGATGAAGGGCCTTGAACCTGAAAACATTAATTGCTTCTCTTTTCACTGATACAGCCTGACCTGCTGAATGTTTCCAGAATTCTCAGCTTAGAGACTGATTAGAGAAACATTAATCATAAGCCCTGAATTTACATGTATACATATGCAATAAAAATATGTCTTAATGCTGGCTGAGACATCTGGTGAAGAAAGAAATTGATTTAACAGCTTGAAACTTAAATTATGTCTCTAACTTAGAAAATATTTCCAGTCAGATTAAATAATGTAGTCTGCTTATTTAGTAATTGTGTGTGTGTGTGTATAAATACGTATGCATAAATAGGTAGTACAGTATTGTGCAAAAGTCTTAGGCATATATATATAGCCAGGGTGCCCAAGAGCTTTGCATTTTATGTATTGCACTGTACTGCTGCCGCAAAAAAAACCAGATTTCATGTCATATGTGAGTGATGATAAACCTGATTCCGATGTGGGTCTCTATTGTGGACTGAGAGTAGGAAGGGGACAGGGAGAGGGGAATCATGGTTGGGAAAAGGGGAAGGGAGAGAGGAGGGAGTGGGAAGCACCAGAGAGACATTCTGTAATGATCAATAAACCAATTGTTTGGAATCGAATGACCTCGCCCGGTGTCTCAGGAATGGGTGTGCCTGCACCCGCACCACCCCCTCTCCCCGCCCCGGCACTCCTTCTCTGCCACCTGTCCCAGACCCCTCCTGTGGCACTCCACCCTTGCCATTCCCAATCCTTTGTTCCCGCCAGTTTTACAAACTCAGAATAGTGTGTGTGTGTGTGTGTGTGTGTGTGTGTGTGTGTGTGTGTGTGTGTGTGAGTGTGTGTGTGAGATATACTTTTTGATTGTACAGAAATGTAAAATTGATCAATAAGCACAATTAGCACCTTTGAATGTGAAGTGTAAACCATTCATTTCTCTGGGTGTGACTGACCTACACTTGAACCCTGCTGGTCATACACCAATGACATCGAAGGAGAAGCAACACATATTTACTGGAGACATAAGACATAGCGGACGTTAGAACCTGGATTAACAACCAATGTGCTGGTGGAACTCAGTGGGTCGAGCGGCATTGTGGGAGGAAAGAAATAGTCAACATTTAAGGTTGAAATGGTCTTCTCTCTCCACTTTCGGTCCTTAGCCAGAAACGCCAACAATTTCATTCCTCCAAGAGATAGTACATGACCCGTTGAGTTCCTCCAGTGTCTTGTTTGTTGCTGCAACATTGAAGTTCAGCTTTCTGACCAGGAAACCATATCATCTATGACGAAGAGAGCAAGGTCGTGACTACAAGAAAGAGTTACGGAATTGCACAGCACAGAATCAGGCTCTTTGGACCACCATGTCAATGTTGATCATCAAGAACCGATCGGTACCAATCTTGGTTGTGCTGCAGTTTTGAAAGGGACTGTCTTCAATTGAGTCTCTGTTGGGGAACCAGCCACAACAGCAGGTTCCACTCCTGTACAGTCATATGCTGGACGCATCTGGTTTTAGCCATTGCTTTGCACATGGACGTAGTGATGGGAGAAGCAGAATATTTGGTGGGGTGGGAGCTCTAGGACCCACTTCCCTGCTAGAACTGAAAAGCAAGAATCCACAGATGCTGGAAATCTGAAATAAAAATGGAGAATCGTGAAACACACAGCAGGCCGAGCAGCAGCTGTGAGAATACAAACAGAGTTATTTGAGTCAAAGAGCCAAAGTGATGTTTCAGGTTAAAGTAAATTAATTTGATCTGTGAAATTTTCTGAAGAAAAGGCATATTGGTTTTAAATTGTTTCTTTAAGCTCCATAAAACTTGTGAGTCCTTCTCTGTGCCATGATATGGTGGGGGGTTGGGGGGGAGATCGCTTCTGCTTCTATCCTCCTCTCCCATCCACTGATCTTCCGACAAGGTGGCAGTTCCCCACACCAAACTGCATTGTTAGGAGGATGTCATGGGCAGGGTCAGGTTTTCGTGCAAGAACTGTGGGTAAAGCCATAGCACCAGCACTTTGTATAAACCCTTCGCTGTTTCCCCAGAGGGGACAGATACAGGTTCCCAGCACACCTTGTTCCAGTGACCATTTCCTTGAGGAAAACTGATTCTAGCCAAGAGATTAGACACTTGACATAAGACATAGTGCATGAGACCGAGGAAACACTGGGGCTGCAAATGAGATAAGCTCAGGCAAAAGGCAGGCACAGGTGTGGTGAACCAATGGTCCTCTCAGTGCCGTACATCCCTGGAAGGTGGAGTCACTGGGTAAATCAAGCCATCCTGTTCTGTCATTCAATAACATCGTAGCTGGTCTGGCTGTGGACCTAGCTTTAACTCTCTGCCATTTCCCTATACCCCTAATTCCCCTGCTCTGCAAAAATCTAACTGTATCTTAAATATATTTATTAAGGTAGCATCTACTGATTCTCTGGACAGAGAATTCCACAGATTCACCACTCTCTGGGAAAAGCAGTTCTTCCTCAACTCCGTCCTAAATCGATTCAACTGAACTTTGAAGCTATGTGCTCTAGTTCTACTCTCACCTACCAGTGGAAACATATTTCCTGCCTCTATCTTATATATCCCTTTCATAATTTTATGTTTCATAGAGTCATAGAGTCATAAAACACTACAGCACAGAAATAGACTCTTCAGCCCTTCAAATCCATGCCTAGTCCCATCAACCTGCACCTGGACCATATCCCTCCATACCCTTCCCATTCATGTACCTGTCTAATTTTTTCTTAAACGTTGAAATCAAAATCACATTCACCACTTGTGCTGGCAGCTTATTCCACACTCTTACCTCCCTCCGAGTGAAAATGTTTCCCCTTGTTTTCACCTGAAACTTTTCACCTTTCACCCTTAACCCATGATCTCTGGTTGTAGTCTCACCCAACCTCAGTGGAAAAAAGCTGGCTTGCATTTATCCTATACTGTATATACCACTCACAATTTTGTTTACCTCTATCACATTTCTCCTCAAGCTTCTATGTTTCAGGGACTAAAGTTCTAACCTATTCAATCTTTCCCTATAACTCAGGTTCTCCAGTCCCAGCAACATCCTTGTAAATTCTCAACCTTATTTACATCTTTCCTGTAGGTAGGTGACCAAAGCTGCACACAATACTCCAAATTAGGTCTCACCAATGTCTTATATAAGTTCAACAAAACATCCCAACTCCTGTACTCAATACTTTAATTTATGAAGGCCAATATGTCAAAAACCCTTTAAGGCACCATCTACTTGTGACGCCACTTTCAAGGAATTATGGATTCCTCTGTTCTACCACACTCCACAGTGCTCTACCATTCACTGTGTAAGTCCTACCTTGGTTTGTCCTCCCAAAGTGCAACATCTCTCCACTTGCCTGCATTAAATTCCACCTGCCCGCTTTCAGTCCATTTTTCCAGTCCATGTTTCAATAAGATACCCTCATTCTTCTGAATTCCAGTGAGTAACTCAATCTCCGAGGCAACTCAATCTCTCCTCGTAGGCTTACTCCCTTGTCTCTGGAATCAACCTGGTGAACCTCTTCTGCACCTGCTCCAAAGCCAGTATATCCTTCCTCAAGTAAGGAGACCAGAACTGCACGCAGTAGTCCAAGTGTGGCCTCACCATAACCTGTATAGTTACAACATGATTTCCCTGCTCTTAAATTCAATCCCTCCAGCAATGAAGGCCAACATTCCACTTGCGACTTGATAGCCTGCTGCACCTACAAACCAACCTTTTGTGATCAATGTACAAACACTCTTAAGTCCTTCTGCACAACAGCATCCTGCAATATTTTACCATCTAAATAATAATATGATCTTCTATTTTTCCTTCCAAATTGGATAACCTTGCATTTTCCAACACTGTACTCCATCTGCCAGACCCTTGTCCATTCACTTAACCTATCTGTATCTCTCTGACTCTCCATGTCCTCTGCACAATTTGCTTTTCCACTCAATTTAGCATCAACTTAAATACAGTACACTCGGTCCCCTTTTCCAAATCGTTAATCTATATCATGAAGAGTTGCAGGCCCAGCACTGACCACTGACCAGAAGTGCACATTTCGCCATGAGTCACTGGGACTTATATTGAGGTTCCCAATCTGCACACAGGTTAGTGTTTAATAAGGAGTGGTGCACTGGCACTGTTGACAGCGTTGTTGTTTGGATTAAGCAATGAACTGAGGTCACATCTTCCATCCTGGATGTAACTGATCCAACAGCATTCGCAGTGAAAAAGCAGGAGGGTTTCCTTTGTAACCTGGTCACTGCTTGATTGCAACTAGCACCACTAACATAGCTAATCTGATTAGCAATTAAAAACAGAATATGTTAGAATTTTTAGTGTGTGGAGAGAGAAACTTCCATCAGTTCCCAAGTTGAAGACTTCCATCAACACAATTTCCATTTCCATGAAGGGTCCTGATAAGTCAACTCTGTTTTACACTGCCTATTGAATCCTGACTTGTGGAGTACTTCTAGCAATCTCCATTTTTAATTTAGAGTTCCAACATTTATGCGCTTCTTTTCAATGATCTGGTCATGATCTTGCTGTCCAAGGATGCTCATGGTAAGCCTTGTAGTTGTAGTTGCCTTGTGACAACAGTAACAATATTTTAAAAAGTCACTCTAAGTGATTACAAAGCTGTGAAAAGGGTAATATAAATCCAGCCAATCTCACACTGGTTATTTTTAGGACACAGTGGCACAAGCAGAAGGACCACTGCCTCACAACACCGAAGACTTGGTTCAATCCTGACCACAGGTGGCGTTTGCACATTCTCCCTAACACTCTGTTGAATTCTTCTAGATCAGAGGTTTCCAAACTTTTTTATGCCATGGACCAATACTATTAAGCAAGGGATCCATGGACCTCAGGTTGGGAACCCCTGATATAGGTGTTTTGGTCTCCTTCTACACCCCTAAGAAGTCAATAGGCTAACTGGCCACTGCAGTAGATGAGTGGTAGGATTTGGGTTTTGTTTGTGGGAGTTGATGTGAATGGAGGAAAACAAAATGAAATTAGTGCAAATGGTCAACGTGGGTTTGATGGACCAAAGAGACTGTGAATACACAGTACTGAGAAATTGATTGAGTCCCCAAGTTAATTTATCCTTATATCTTTGTATTTGGGAGGAAAACTAATTTTAAAATGAGTAGCTGAAGCTGGGAATAAAGAGTCAGTGTAAATCAACTTCCAACATCAGGAGACTTGTCCAAATTCATTGTACACAAAGTGAATACTGCATCCAGATATGTTTACAGGAAGCAGAACATTCTTCCTGTCTGGAAAAATCCAATCACAGCTACTTCAGGAAGGATTATTACACTAGTTATTCTTATTTTCTATCGATTTGTTTAGAGTCTTCAATTGACTTCATTCTCCCATTTAACTAACTGTCCAATGACTGCTTCTTCCTCTCCTGAAAAATCTACACTTTCCTTTACCTCAAGTCAAGACTTATCATCTGTCACCCAGGGCATGTCCTCTTTTCATTGTTACCATCAGGAAGGAGGTACAGAAGCCTGAAGGTACATGGTCAGTAACTCAAGAACACCCTCTTCCCCTCTGCCATCCGATTTAACCATTTAATATACATATATATATATACTTACTGTAATTGATTTACTTATTTTTCCTTTCTCTATTATTATGTATTGTATTATAATGCTGCCGCTAAGTTAACAAATTTCACAACATATGCCGGTGATATTAAACCTGATTGCATTCTCCTGAAAGCTGGGCCTCCCACTTCCCACAGTGGCAGCACAATGAACTGCTAGGAGAACTGTTCCCTCAGAGCTCCACGAACTTGGATTCAATCCCAACCTCTGACGCTGTCCGTGCTCCCTGTGATTGGATATGATTCCTTAGGGTGCTGTGAGTTCCTACCACAGCCTAATTAAGTTGTTAGGTTAGCTGTTCACTGCAAATTGCTCCTGATGTGTAAGTGAGCAGGAAATCAGGGGAGAGCCGATGAGAACAAGAAGAGAATAAAATTCATAAATTCTATTAGTAAATTGTTTTTTAATTGCCACATGGACTGAGGCACAGTGGAAAAACTTTGGTTTGCATTATTTCATTCCAACAGTAAATTGAGGTTTTACAAATGAAAGCAATAATAGAATATGAATAAAGTTTTACAATTACAAGGAAAGTGCAATGCAGGCAACAATGAGGTGCAAGATCATAAAGAGGTAGATTGTACGGTCAAGAGACTATCTTATCTCACTCGGGGTCTACTCACTAGTTTCGTAACAGCGGTGTTGAAGCTGTCCTTGAGCTTGTTGGTACATGCTTTCAGGATGTCGTTCTTCTGCCTGCTCGGGGTGGGGCGGGGGAGAGAGAATGTCCAGGGTGGCTTCGGTCTTTGATCAGGTTGGCTGCTTTACTGAGGCAGCAAGAAGTGTAGACAGGACCCATGGAAGGGAAGCAGATTTCTGTGATGTGTTGAGTTGTATCTCCAACTCTCTGCTGTTTCTTCTGATCTAAGGCAGAGCCGTATCAAATCGTGATGCATTTTATGGTGCTCACTGGCAAAAGGATCAATTTTCATACTGTATCACCCTAGGACTTTATTGCCACAATAGAGGATTAATATGAAAATGTGAAAGTGGGCTAAATCGGGCCTTAGATCTGGCTGAGCTTCAGAAACACCAAATCTATAACAATCTGAATTATGATTCAACAATGCACAGCTGAAGGTAGCTTTTGCTTCTGATGTAAAAACAGAAAATGTTGGAAACACTCAGCAGGTACATGGAGCTTAGAAAACTAGAGGGCTATGGGTAACACTAGGTAATTTCTAAAATAAGTACATGTTCGGCACAGCATTGTGGGCCGAAGGGCCTGTATTGTGCTGTAGGTTTCCGATGTTCTATGTTTCTAGGTCAAGCAGCATCTGTAGAAGCAGAAAGAGAATTAACAGTTTCAGCTGAAGACCCATTGACTTCTTTCTGATTCATAGAATTTAGCAATAGCTAAGGTGTGTCTTTATGAATCAGAAACAGGTTTCATATCACTGGCATTTGTTAAGTTAGCAGCAGCAGTACAATGCAATACATGGTAATATAGGAAAAAGTACTGTACATATCTGCATATTAAATAACTAAATTGAAAATAGTCCATTTAGGAATCAGATGGCAGAGGGGAAGAAACTGTTCCTAAATCACTGAGTGTGTGCCCTCAGGCTTTTTTACCTCCTTCCTGGCGGTAACAATGAGGCCAGGACACATCCTGGGCGATGGGGGTCTATAACGATGGATGCCGCCTTTCTGAGACACCGCTCCTTCAAATGACCAGCCAGAGTTAAATTCAGATAGAGTCAACTTGGTGAGAAGTTGCCCTACTCTAATAAAAGCCTATCAAATTGAGACTTCCACACCATTTCTCTCTTCATGAGTACAGCTTGACCTGCTGAGTGTTTCCAGCATTTCCTGTTTTCTCTTTCGCTGCTTCTTAAATCTTGATTTTCTATTTTCGATGAGGTATGCAAATACAATTCTGACCAATACATAACCTTAAATGTTGTATAATTATCTACACAATTGTAGATGTTACTGTCATTTGAAATACTGGTTTTGTTCAGATAAGGCACCTTAATATCAAAGAAAATGCAATTAAGAATACTTAAGAGATGACAGTGCCTGTGGGTGTTTGTGCGGAGAAGTGTTCAGTTAAGGATGTTGAGAGAAGCAGAGTCTAAGGCTCTTTGTGTCTCTGGATTGTTATTTGTTTCGCACAGATTGCACCTTATTCTTAACACTGCCAACTCCATTGCCTTCTCAACATTTCTTTGTCCCTTTTCACCAGGTTTCTCTCCTCAGGACTGGCTCTCAGTCCTCAAGGTGATGCCTCAGAAAGGCAGCATGCATCATTAAGGACCCTCAATACCCAGGACATGCCTTGTTCTCATTGCTACCATCAAGCAGGAGGTACAGGATCCTAGAAACACACACTCAACATTTCAGGAACAGCTTCTTCCTCTCCACTATCAGATTTCTGAATGGACAATGAACCCATGAACACTACCCTCACTATTTTTGGAGTCATTAAGTCATAGAGAAGCACAGCACAGAAACAGGCCCTTCAGCCCATCTAGACCATACCTAAACCATTTAAACTGCCTACTCTCATCGAAATGCACCGGGACCATAGCTCTCCATATCCCTACTATCCATGTACCTATCCAATCTTCTCTCAAAAACATTGAAATCGAGCTTGTATGCACCACCTGAGCTGAAATATTGACTCTAATCTTCTCTCTATGTGCACTGACTGATCTCTGTGTAAATCCAGCACCTTTTGTTTTTTAGGTTCAATAATTCACTTCCTCTGTCACAAACTTGCTCACTCTTACATGCTCCTTTTAACTTTCTCCTCTGGTAGATTGTTTCACATCTCCTCCCATGTACATTCAAGTACAATGAGTAGCTTTGAGCATGCACTGTACTTAAAGGAAACAATGACAAATCAGGAGTCCCTGTTCACATCTGCCCTGCAGAGGTTGATGATAGCAATAAAGGGGTAAAATAAACTCACAGAATCGAAGTTACGACAGCTTCTTCAAACGTGAAATTGCATCTAGACTATATGAAAGATTTATTCTATTTAAAATATAAATTCTATAGCGCAAATCAAGAATTATTTGCAAAATAACATGATAACTTGCTTACTCTTGATGATTTCAATTACCACTGTGCAAGGAAAGAGATCAAAGCAAATAAATCATGAGGTTTTCAGTTTGAGTGCATTGAAAAGACATCAGAGATTTCAAACACTTATTAAATGTTGAAAGATACATTTCAGTTCAGTTATAATTGCTGCTAAATCAACACTTACTGGGCAGTTAAATATTTTATAGACAGACACTCAATGAGAGGGATAAGAAGTGCTGGCTATAAAATCAGAATCTTGTTCACTCAAGGGCAGTTTCTTAATTTCAGTCTCCACATCTATATCCTCAACCCTTCAAGGCATGCCAGCCTATCTTGTAATACACACCTAGACTTATTTCATGAAGATCTGCCATGGTGAAACCTTTGTAAGTTTGTCACATAGATATGCTATTACAGCTCAGGGCTCTGGAGTTCAGAGTTCAGTCCGGCTGTACTCTGCAAGGAGCCTGCACATCATTCCTGTTTTCTCTGGCTGTTCCCGTTTCTCCCCACAGTCCAAAGACGCACCAGTTAGTAGGCTAATTGGTCATTGTCAATTGTACTGTGATTAGGTTAGGGTTAAATCGGGGGTTGTTGGGGTTGCTGTGCTGTATTTCTAAATAAATAGCAGTTCACAATCATGAAGCAGTTAAAGCTTGGCATTGCTATAGAGGCTTTTTTAGGTGAACATAATTTGCATCAAAAAAACTGGGCCAGTCTCTTCATGCAAAGGGACTTTTTCAGTCACAAGGAACCACCCCTGGAGTGACAGAGCCATCAAAACAAATCTACTGAGTTTCTTGAGGAGCTCAATGGGTCAGGCAGCATCTGTGGAGGGAAATGAGCAGTCAACATTTCATCAACCTTCATCAAAGACTGAAGAGGCTAGTTAGCCAGTGTAAAGTGGTGACAGGAAGAAAAGGAGTACTGTAAGTGGTGGAAAGCAACAGGTGAACCTGGGTGAGAAGGGGATTATAGAGTCACATAGCACAGAAACAGGGCCTTCAGTCATCTGGTTCTAATATAAACTAGTCCCACTTAGCTGTGCTTGGACCTTATCCAACTATAATGTGGGTTCCCAACCTGGGCTCCACAGAACCCTTGGTTAATGGTAGGGCTCATAGCATAAAAAAAAGATTGGAATCCCCTGCATTACATCTTTCCTATCCATATATCTGTCCAAATACTTTTTAATATATTGTTAATGTTTCTTCCTCAACCACTTCCTTTGGCTACTCCTTCCACATACTGACCACTCTCTGGATGAAAATGATGCCCCTCAGGCTCCTATTAAATCTTTTCCTGATCATTTTAAACCTTTACCTTTTAGTTTTTGATTCCCTAATCCTGGGGAAAGGACTGTGCATTGACCCTATCTCACCCTTTATGATTGTATATACCTCTATAAGCACACCCATCACTTGCCTATGCTCTAATAAAATGTCCCAACCTGCTCAGCCACTCGGCAATAACTCAGTCTAGCAACATCCTCATAAGTCACTTCTTAATGACATCTTTCCTATAACAGGTTCAAAAAGTTCAACGTATAAAATAAATTTATTATCAAAGTACGTATATGTTACCATATATGTCATCTGAGATTCATTTTCTTACGGGCTTTCACAGTAGATACAAAGAAACACAATAGAATCGATGAAGAACCACACGCAACTAAGGCAGACAAATAACCAATGTGCAAAAGACAACCAACTGTGCAAACACAACAAAATATAATTAAATAAGAAATAAATATCAAGAGAACAATCTATAGAGGCCTTAAGAATGAATCCATTGATTGTGGAATCAGTTCAGTGTTGAGGTGAGTGAAGTTGTCCCCTCTAGTTCAAGAGCCTGATGGCTGAGGGGCAATAACTGTTCCTGAACCTGGTGGTGTGGGACCTGAGGTTCCTGTAGCTCCTTCCTGATGGCAGCAGTGAGACAAGATCATGGCCTGGGTGATGGGGTCCTGATGATGGATGCTGTTTTCCTGCAACAGCACTCCATGTTGATGTGCTAAATGGTGGGGAGGGTTTTACCCGTGATGGACTGGACCGTATCCACTACATTTTGTAGGCTTTTCCATTCAAGGGCATTGGTGTTTCCACACCAGGCTGTGAGGCAACTCATCAATATACACTCTACGGCGCATCTATAGAAGTTTGTCAAGTTTTTAGATGACATGCCAAATCTGCACAAACCTCTAAGAAAATTGACGCGCTGCCGTGCCTTCTTTCTAATGGCAGTTACGCGCTGGACCCAGGTCAGATCTTCTGAAATGATAATGCCAAGCAATTTAAAGCTGCTGACCCTCTCCACCTCTGAACACAAACTGAATCAAAAACAGAAGAAAATTGAAAGTAATATTGGAAATGTGGCCTTGCCTACATCTTGTAAACTGTAACATAACATCCCAACTTCTAGACTTAGTGCCCTGACTGATGAAAGTGTGCCAAAAAATCTTTTCTTTTCACCACCCTGTCTACCTACAACACAACTTTCAGGGAATTAAGTGTTTGTACTCCTTGGTCCCTCTGTTCTATAATACTCTTCTACTGTTCAGTGTGAAACTTCTCTCACTTGTCTTTCCAATATGAAACACTTTGCACTTATCTGAATTAAATTCTATTTGTCATCCCTGGCCTATTTACTTGGTCAAGATCCTTCTGTAAATCTGATCACTATCTTCATTGCAATGACATTGCTTCTTTTAATGTTACCTGCAAACTTTTCTGGCCATGCTTTGTGCATTCTTATTGATATAGATAATAAGTAATAATGGGCTTAGCACTGACCCATAGAGACAACAGATGCATTGGGTTTGACCTTACAAGAATCACATGGTTCTGGAGGAGTGGGAGACTGCAAATGTCACTCCACTCTTTAAGAAGGGAGGAAGGCAAAAGAAAGGAAATTATATGCCAGTTAGCCTAACCTCAGTGGGTGGGAAAGTGTTGGAGTCTATTATTAAGGATGAGGTTTCAGGGTACTTAGCGATTAATGATAAAATAAGTCAAAGTCAGCATAGTTTCCGTAAAGGGAAATTTTGCCTGACAAATCTGTTTGAGATCTCCAAGGAAGGAAATAAGAAGCAGGGTGGGCAAAGGAGAGGCAGTGGATGTAATTGACTTGGATTTTCAGAAGGCATTTGAAAAGGTGCCACACATGAGGCTGCTTAACAAGACAAAATCCTATGCTGTTACAGGAAAGATACTGGCATGGATAGTGGAATGGCTGACAGGCAGGAGGCAGCGAGTGGGAATAAAAGGGGCCTTTTCTGGTTGGCTGCCGGTGACTAGTGGTGTCCCTCAGGAGTCAATATTGGGACCACTGCTTTTCACATTGTATATCAATGACATGTATAATGGAATTGATGGCTTTGTGGCAACATTTGTGGATGCTATGAAGATAGGTGGAGGGGTAGGTAGTGCTGAGGAAGCAATGTGATTGCAGCAGGACCTAGACAATTTGCCTATTGGACAATAGGCAAAAGAGTGGCAGAAAGATTTCAGTGCTGGGAAATGTATGATAATGTATTTTGGTAAAAGGAACAATAGTGCAGACAATTATCTAAATGGAGAGAAGGTTCAAACATCAGAGGTGCAGAGGTTCTTGGGAGTCTTTGTGCAAGACTCCCAGAAGGTTAATTTACAGGTTGAATCTGTGATAAAGATGGCAACTGCAATGTTGGCAATTATTTCAAGGGAATAGAATATGAAAGCAAGGAGGTAATGCTGAGGCTTTATAAGACACTAGTAGGCTGCATTTGGAGTATTGTCAACAGTTTTGGACCCCTGTATCTAAGAAAGAATATGTTGTTATTGGAGAGAGTCCAGAGGAGGTTCACGAGGATGATTCCAGGAATGAAGGGGTTAACATACGAGGAGTGCTTGGCAACTTTGAGCCTGTACTCACTGGAATTTACAAGAATGGGGGGGTGGGGGGGAGATCTCATTGAAACCTACCAAATATTGAAAGGACTAGATAGGGTGGATATGGAGAGGATGTTTCCTCTGGTGGGGGAGACCAGAACTAGAGGGTGCAGCCACAAAATTGAGGGGCGACTTTTTAGAACAGAGGTAAGGGGAAGTTTTTTTTAGCCAGCATAGTGAATCTGTGTAATGCTCTGTGACAGACAGCTGTGGAGGTCAAGTCCGTGGGTATATTTAAAGCGAAAATTGATAGTTTCTTGATTGGTCAAGGCATCAAGGATTATGGTGAGAAGGCAGGTGTATAGGATTGAGTGGGATCCAGGATCAGCCATGATGGAATAGTGCAGAAAACTCGATGGGCTGAATGACCTAATTCTGCTCCTATGTCTTATCATCTTATGGACTCCTGAGGAACACTACTAGGACTACTATTGACCACTGGGAACACAAATTCCAGTAAGCTGGTGACACACTTTGTCGCAATGGCCTCTCCAGGAACAACAAAAGGTGCTAATGTTTGCCTTAAACATTTTTCTTGTAATCATAAGACCCTGATGGACACTGGGAATACAAATACCTCATGTCCGATTCATTCATTTTTTGGTGATACCAGTGGCGGAGGATCTATGTGGCATAGATTGTTGCACAGACCAGGATCTCATGCTACGTCGTCGCCTGTTACGGCCACCCAAGGGAGGAGGTGTGCATACGAGGTGCAGTGGGTGCACCAGAATCCATACCCAAGGACCATGCGCCCTCATGCCACAGCATCACCATTACAGCCACCCATGGGAGGAGGCACTGGAGACAGTGTGGGAACGAAGCAATGTGCAGTGCATGCGCTCGAAGTTGTGCCTGAGGACCAGGCCTCCTCATGCTGCAGCGTCGGCTCTTACAGGCACCCGGGGAGGAGGTGTGGGAAAGAACAGAGGCACGGTGGGCGCAGTGGAATCCGTGACGTGGGGGGGACTGGCCGCTGTAGACCGGCTCTCCCATCGGTGCTGTCCAGTGATAGCTGCCTGGAAGACAAGCTGGATCGCCTTCAGTTGTGGGAGATGAGGAAATGCTACTTGCTTGTTCTTGCTCACAGGATCATGGCTCCAGGGCAACATCCCATGCATCGTCAATCATCAGGTCACTCAGAGAGGTGCAAAATATTGTTTTGTGATTGTATATACCATCATAACTAGATGTGCTGTGTGCTGTGTGTGACTTTTAGTACTGTGTTTTGCACCTTGGTCCCGGAGGAACAGTTTTGTTTAGCCTTATACACATTCGTCGTTGAATGATAATAAATTTGAACTCGAATTAGTCACAGTCCTCCAGTGTGAGAAGTAATCTTCTACCATCACCCTCTGCTTCCTACCATCAAGCCAGTTGTATACCCAATTAGCTAGCTCTCCCTGAATCCCAAAGCAGGCTACTATGTGAAACCTCATCAAAGACCTTACTGAAGTCCCTATGGGCTCCCTCTACTACCTTACTGTCAAAGATATTCTTTACAGTATTACTTCAAAAACGTTTCAAATTTCTTCTTCAAATTTGTGAGACATTATCTCCCTTGGTGGTCTCAGCAACAGTTTCTGGTTCAGGTAATCTAACACTAGCCACCTCATCCCCTCTACCTCAATGTTGCGTGAAGTTGAGTCAATTAAAGAAAGTGGAATTTTGATTTATTTAGCAATTATTCGTGAATTAATTTCATATCACACCTCCACTCGTCTGCTCAGTGTATATCCTTCAATCTACCTTAAAATAAGAAAGTAATTATCTGCTCATTGTCAGATCACTGTGAGAGAACAAAACGGCTGCCGAGTTATGACAGGGATGGGGCGGCAAAAGTACGTTATAGACTTTCAAAGCAGTTTGGGATATTATCAGGATGTGAAAGATGTTACTTAAAAGAGCAGAACATTTCTAGATCCATTGTGAGCTTCACCATCAGGGCCAATTAAATGCCCCCCTTGCTGTTTTCCTCCTGAAGCAATTAAAATTGCTTTTGTTTTCTGTTTTAATCATTAGGGTCCATTACCATAAGTTGGGGCACAGAACTTAGTGCAATTCAGGAATAGCTTCTACTTGTGCCAAACACAATCCTTTCTGCCTGCTCATGATCTAGATCCCTCCGTTCCCTGCATAGTCACATGCCTATCTAAAAGGCTCTTAAAGGGCATTACAATATCTGCTTGCACCACCAGCCCAGATAGCCCATTCCAATCACCCACCATCCTCTGTGTAACAAACTTGCCCAGCACATCTTTTTAAACTTGCCCTGTTACCTTAAGTGCATGTCCTCCACTGTTTGCTCCAGCACCTGCCGAGGGTTATCCACCACGGGCTCAACCCTCCCCACCATCAAGGGGAATCTTCAAAAGGCAGTGCCTCAAGGAGGCGGTATTCATCACTGGGTCCTCGCCGCCTGAGACATGCCCTCTTCTTATTACTACCACTGGGGTGGAGATACTGGAGCCTGAAGATAGACATTCAACAATTCAGAAACATCTTCTGCTCCGCCATCAGATTTTCAAACAGTCCACGAGTATTACCTTGTGACTGCTTTTATTTATTTTGTAATTTAGAATAATTTTCTAACTTGCATGCACTGTTGCAAAAACAGTAAAACTCGCATCATATTGACAGTGATAATAAACCTGATTCTGATTCTGATATTTAATTAATGAGAAACCAATCTATTATCTTAGAGTAATTCACACAAAATGCTGGAGGAACTCAGCAGGTCAGGTAGCATCTGTGGAAATTGAATAAACAGTCGGTGTTCTAGGCTGAGACACTTCACCAGGTCTGGAAAGGAAGGCGGAAGATGCTAGAATAACAAAGGGGGAGGGGAAGGAGGGTAGCTGGAAGGTGATAGGTGAAGACAGGTGGGTGGGAAAGGTAAAGGGCTGGAGAGGAAGGAATCTGATAGAAGAGGAGAGTGGAGCATTGGAGAAAGAGAAGAGGGAGGGGACTCAGGGGGAGGGAATACAGGCAGGTGAGAAGAGGTAAGAGGCCAGAGTAGGGAATAGAAGAAGAGGGAGTGGAAAGGAATTTTTTTTACTGGTTGGAGAAATCGGTGTTCATGCCATCAGAATGGAGGCTACCCACACGGAATATAAGGTGTTGCTCCTCCATCCTGAGGGTGGCCTCATCTTGCCACAGGAGGAGACCATTGACCGACGTGTTGGAACGGGAATGGGAATGGGAATTAAAATGTTTGACCACTGGGATGTTCCACTTTTGGCAGATAGAGCGAAGGTGCTCGACAAAGCGGTCCCCCAATTTGTTATTCCAGAGTGTCTTCTTTCATCCTCCTTGCCATCACCGAACAAATATTTTCACAGAGGAATGAATCTTGTAAAATATTTAATTGATTCATAAACAAGGTAGTGATAAGCGAGATGGGGGTGCAATTGTTTGTGTATATTCATACAGAGGTGAGTCACCTGTGGCTTGGTATTAAGTAAGTATATCTCTGGGTTAGAAAATGGTGGAGCTAATGGTACTTAAAGCATCAGTATAAAAAATGACTTCTTTTGGAGTGGACCATCTGTCTTCTCAGGTGTGTGTGTAGGTGATGTCATGGTAGGATTTTAAAAAGCAGAGGAATTACGGACACATCAGAGTCTGAGAATGCTGGAATCTGGAGCAAGAAACTATCTCCTGGAGGAAATCAGCAGATCAAGCAGCTTCTGTGTCCCAGATGTCCTTGTTGATGTTTATCCCTGAATCAATGTCACTAAAAACAACATGGGCTAAAAATTTGTTCACACAACAAAAAAATGTGCTATGCTGTTGAAATTCAGCTTAAATGGGAAAGAAAAAGTAATTTCGCACACACTTCCCTCTGCCTTGATGCCCATTGGGAACTTCAGCTCCTTGTTTCTCAGCAGGATTTTCATTCCCCCGAGTAATTTTTTTCAGCCATAGAATTCTCCAATATGACATCAATGGCGATAAGCTTCCTATCGGGCCCTAGGGCACCCAGAAATGGGTGACTTGTCACTCTGCCCCCAGTGAAGCCAACTTTCAGCTGTGGCATGCCTTTCTATTGGAGTTGTACAATGGAATCTCTAAACTCTTGCAATTTAATGCCATCTTTAAAGCTGTCAACTCCCTGAGATACACACTATTTTTCACTGCATGGAAACTATTACTGTTTCAGTAAGTACGTAAAAAAAAAATCACTTCTTCCATTGGACAAGGAGAATCAGGCTGCACAGAATGTGAAACAACAGAAAGAAGCATTCATTTTAATTTTTAAAGAAATGGAGTGAATTTTCATAATCGTATTTTCACACATACATTTTAAGCATATTTAAAACCTCTCTGTGCTTATGTAAACTACAGGGATGAATAAATACTGCTGACTGTTTGCTGTTTGGACAGCAGAACCGGCAAAGTAGAAGTTGTATTTTAATAAATGAATAGTCATTCACAATAATATGTGACCATGGTGACTGAGGTGGCTACAAATCCCCAAGAAACCACACTCATCAGTGCAATCTCCAGCAAGATACGAAAATATCACAACTAGATAAAGGATTCAGTATGTTAACATTGACTGTGCACGGATTCCTGCTGATTGCCAGCTATTGCAGGTGTTCAAGTCATCTGGCAACTAATTAATGCATTTAAAGACGGTAATCTCTCAACTATAGCCATTATGTAAACTGCAGTACCCTTTCAAAGCACAACCGTGAATGAGCAAGAATCGGTGATTTATTTTAATCTGTAGAAACACTGGACACTGTAATATTATTATTTAAAGAGCTAATTTTATTTATTAGTTCCCTTGTTACCTGCAACACCCCAAAATAGAGTCATTTTTGTATGCAAACATTAATCAACTCACATTTGCTTTTGGTGCTTATTGGAAAAGACACACCCTGATTCATCACACGCCTGATAAGTCGTCACATCCCCCTTCAGGATCAGGAACAGTTACTACCCCTCAACCATCACACTCTTGAATACAAGGGGATAACTACACTCACTTGCCCCATCTTTGAAATGTTCCCACAACCGATGGTCTCACTTTAAGGACTCTTTATCTTATGTTCTCATTATTTAGTGCTATTTATTTATATTTGCATTTGCACAGTTTGTTGTCTGCTGTCCTCTGATTGATCTTTCATTGGTCCTGTTGTAGTCACTATTCTATAGATTTGCTGAGTATGCCCACAGGAAAATAAATCTCAGGGTTGTGTATAGTGGTGTATATGTACTTTGATAATAAAATTTACGTTGAACTTTTCAGCTATTTCACAAGTCACTGTGACATCTCTGCTACCTGATGTAGCTGCTTCTGCAGTATTTTCACTCTGCTATACCAATAGGTAGAGGATTCTTTCTTTTCCAAAATAAAATAGTGTTTATTTTAATTGATTCATCTTCCAGGATCTGGGCATCCCTAACGGACTTGAGAAGGTGGCGGTTACCTGCCTTCTAACAGTTAAAGTCTTTCTGGTGAAAGTGCTCCCACAGTGCTATTGATACAATCATAGAACATAGAAAGTCTACAACATATTACAAGTCCTTTGGACCACAAAGTTGTGCCTACTCTAGAAACTACCTAGAATTACCCAACTGCACAGCCCTCTATTTTTCTAAGCTCCATGTACCTATCTAAGGCTCTTAAAAGACCCTATTGTATCCGCCTCCACCACCATCGCTGGCAGTGCATTCCACACACCCACCACTCTCTGTGTGGAAAAACTTCCCCCTGACATCTCCTCTGTACCTGTTTCCAAGCACCTTAAACCTGTTCCCTCTCATGCTAGCCATTTCAGCCCTGGGAAAAAGACTCTGACTATCCACACAATCAATGCCTCTCATTATCTTATACACCTCTATCATGACACCTCTCATTCTCTGTCGTTCCAAGGAGAAAAGGCCAAGTTCACTCAACCTATTCTCATAAGGCATGCTCCCCAATCCAGGCAACATCCTTATAAATTTCCTCTGCACTCTCTCCACATCCTTCCTGTAGCGAGCTATTAAAAAAGAAATTCTAGAATTTAGACCCAGTGTCAAAGAAGGAAATGGTGATGTCTTACGTTTGACTGTTGTGGCGTTTGGAGGAGATGCTACAAGTCCATTTGCCTTTCTTAATAGTAGAGTTTGTGAGGTGCTTTCAAGGAAATCATAGTAAGTATTTGTAATCCACTTTGCACCATTTATTTACTTGTTTATTGTACTTATAGTCATTTGTTATGCCTGCATTGTACTAGTGCCACAAAACAACAAATTCCATGATTATGTCAGTGATATTAAATCTGATTCTGATTCTGAGATGATTCTCTCTGCAGCCACTGTGAGCAGGCAGCAGAGGATATAAATGTGATGAATGTCCATTAAAGTGGGTCATTTTGATCATGAAAGCATCAAACTTCTGGAGAATTTTTAGAGCTGCACTCATCTAAGCAAGTGGCAGTGTCTTCTTCAATCTCCAGACCTGTGCCTTGTTACCAGTAGAAATGTATTGTGATGCCAGGAGGTAAGTCACTCACCATAGAATGCCCAACCTCTGACTTGCTCTTGTAACCACATTATCCAGGAGGTTGCTAAGTGGCAAATCCCAGGAGCTACACATACAAAATGCTTGAGGAACTCGGCAGGTCAGGCAGAATCTATGAAGAGAAATGGACAATGGACGGGTTACCCTCCCTTCTACCTTTTATATTCTGGCTTCTGCGCCCTTCCTGAGACCCCTCATTATGACTGCAAAGGAAGGGGGAAGCACCAGAACAAAAAAGGTAGAGGAGGGTAACCCGTCAATTGTTCATTTCTCTTCATAGGTTCTTCATAGAGGTAGGGTGAGGGAAGGAACACAATCTGACAGGAAATAGGTGAGTCCAGGTGAGGGGGAAGATAGGTGGATGAGGGAAAGGAGGATGAAAGGGAATGATGTGAGAAGCTAGTATGTGCTAGGTGGAAGAAGGGCATTTGGTCATGGAATAAAAGGAAGGAAGTGGGAAACCAGAGAGTGGTGATGGGCAGGTTGTGAGGGTGGGGGAGGTTAAAAGAATGAAGAAAACGATAGAGGGTAAGAGAAACAAAGAAAATAAGAGGGGTGGTTACCAGAAGTTAAAGAAATCGATATTGATGCTGTCAGGTTGGAGACTATGAGGTGTTACTCCTCCTCCCTGTGTCTGGCCTTGTTGTGCAGTAGAGGAAGCCATGGACAGACATCTCAGTGCGGGATTGGGAAGTAGAGTTGAAATAGGCGGTCACAACGAGATCCTAGCTTTTGCAGTGGACCTGGTGAGGTGCTCCACAAAGCAGTTCCCCAATCTCTACCGTGTCTCACTGATGCAGAGGAGGCCACACCATGAGCACCAAATGCAAAAAAATGACCCCAACAGACTTGCAGGTGAAGCATTGTTAAGGGCCCTGAGTGAGTATTGAGGGAAGAGGTGTGGGGCAGGTGTAGTAGTTAGCACAATGGCATGGATGTGCCAGGAGGGAGATCAGCGGGGAGGGATGAATGGACAAGTGAACCACAGCGGGAGCGAATCCTTTGGAAAACGGAGGGAGAGAAGGGAAAGATGTACCTAGTGGTAGGACGTTATTAGAGATGGCAGAAGCTGCGGAGAATGATGCACTGGATACGGAAGCTAGTGGTCTAGTAACTGGTAAGAATGTTACCCAATTCTTTCTGCAAACTGTCATTGTCTGCTTCATTTGTTGAGGAGTTACACATGGAATTGAAGATGGTGCAAACATCAGGGAGCATCCTCATTTCTGACCTTATGATGGAAAGAAAGTCATTGGTGAAGCATCTGAAGGTGGTTGGGCCTGGAGCAATGCCTTGATGATATTTGGGGCTGGTTTGATTGACCTCCAGCTACCACTTTGTGTGAGTTACTGTACTGTATGCGTCCAGCCAGTATGGTGTTCTGGTGGCAGGTCATCAACCTGAAATGTTCATTCCAATTCTTTCTGCACCGTTGCCGCCTGACTTGCTGAGTGTTTCAGCATTTTCTTCTCTTGGCCCATGACAGAACCTACTGAAAAGTGGACAGGTAAAGGCCCAACATAGCAATGGCAAAATGTATATTACTTTAGATTTTTTTTTTATTACTGTTAAGAGCAGACAAAATATTGGAGAAATTGGCCTGAACACGTAACAGAAATCTGAGGCAGTTGCTTCTTTGGATGCAGTCTGGCTATTAAACTATCCGTCATAGTTAATCCTGAACAGCATTTGAATTACTTTTGGGTGTAGTCTTAGGGGATGTTATCCTGATGAGTGCTGAATTTGACAAGGCATAAGTGAACTGCTGTTCATCACAGGTTCTCACAGGAGCTGGCAATCAATGGAAAGAGAAACCTGAATTTCTAGGCACAGTTTACAAACTCAATAAAGTAAACTTGAGGTTATAGACAACTACATTAGCAATAGTAATGAAGTCAATACCTGATTCCAGTGATGTTAATACAGTGTCATTCTTTAGGATATTTAGGATGTTTCCCATAGTTTTGGGACCTTGGACCGGAGTGCACACCTCAGAATAGAAGGACGCGCCTTTAGAACAGAGATGAGGAGGAATTTCTTTATCCAGAGGGTGGTGAATCTATGGAATTCATTATCACTGATGCCTATGGAGGCCAAGTCATTAACACAGAGGTTGATAAGGTTCTTGATTAGTAAAGGCATCAATGATTAGGGGGACAACTTTTATGTGTGTTGCTTGAAATTCCAGCATCTGCAGGTTTCCTCATGTTAATGATTATGGGGAGAAGCCAGGTGAATAGTGTTGAGAGGGATAATAAATCAGCCATGATGGAATGGCAGAGCAGACCTGATAAGCCAAATGGCCTAATTCTGCTCCTGTGTCTTATGGTCTATGGTCCTATTTTTAATATCTACCTGAGCATGCTGACAAGCCATGCTTCAACATTCCTCCCAAGGCTCTCAAGATCCAGCAGCCAAGGTTCTCACGCCCTTCATAGTGAGGAACAAGTGTGCAGCAAGCTGACCACGTTTGCTCTGTTCAAGTGTGCCTCTGAGCTTCTGATTACTTGTCAGCTGAATCTTTCTTCCCCACCCATGTCCCACTACGTTTCAGTGACATGTACTGAGTGGTGTATTTTCATCTGGACTCTGGGGCAAACCTTTCTGCCACCCTGTCTCCAGACTCAGACTCAATGCACAAGCAGTGGTCAATAGCTTCAGATCATAGTTAATGCTCCCACTTATCAGGTAGAAACCATGGATGTCGCACTGACATTCAAACTCGTTTTCCCTCTCTTTCCTTGTCCCACTACCACCCATTAGACCTGCACCCTCATCCTATTTGTCATCTAACTTTTTCTGCATTCCGCCCTATCACATATCTCACCTGTTATTACTTCCTGACCCAGCTCCCTTTGTCTTTGTCATTGTTTAATGTTGGAATGGTTTATGGTTGGGGTTATTCACCTGAAATATTGACACTGTCCCCCTGATGAAGTTTTGGTGATCCGTCCATAGTGACGGCACTTCCCTGTGCAGATCAGTGCTGATTTCTGCCCAGCTCTGGCAACCAAGTCTCTGATCTACACTGCAAGTGTTATTGCTTCAGCATACCATTGCTGTAAAAGCATGTAACTGGGTGTAACAGGATACATAAGCTCCGTTTCCAGGAAGCGATACAGCTGGATGAATATTGATGGAAAAGCTTTCTATTTCAGTTGTACCCTCAGGAGGGAATGGGTAGGTGAAAGGGTAAAGGTGGAAAAGGAGAATCAGTGGTGTTCATCTATCAGTCCTGTAGGAGCCACGTATCTGTTCTGTACCTGCATTGTATTCTGTGTTATGTGTTTATTATGGGAACTAGTCACATGAGTGGGGGCACGGTCAAAGCGAAGGGAATAAGTTATATATTTATGCTTTGTTCATGGCAGTTTATATTAGCTGGGAGCCAGCAGATGCTGTATCCTTTGCTGTCCGCTCAGTTACGCTTCGCTTACAATCAGGTACGCTTAAGTTTCATCGCTTAAAGATAGTATGTTTGCTAATTGCTAATAAAGGATCAGATGAAAGATTCGACTTTTGGATGCAATCACTTGTCGGAGTGGAGGACGCGTCATGCAGGTATAACAAATCTGTAGGGTCACCAGCAGTGGCAATTATTTGGGCTTGGTTTGCCGGCTACAACTCTATTAGAATAAGCCTCCTACCTTCTGGAGAATACAGTCAGTGAAGGCAAGGAATGAGATGCCTGAAACCACAAAGTTATGGTGGGCGGATTATTTCAAAGCAAGCTGGCAGTGCCAGACTGAGTAAAGACACAGAAAAAGCAGCAGGAGTCAGTAACGGAATCCGGCTTCAAATATCTCCAGAGTAGATGATAATAACCAAACTGATTCTGATAGAATAATGCTGGAGAGAGGGAATTTGATTACAGCCTGACAGCACAGGGAGCCCACGGTGATTTCAATGGTGGAGGAGAAAATTTCCAACGATAATTGATAGCTAGAGTTTGATGTATTCATAAAGTTGAGCATATTTTATTGTAACTTAGAGGAAACCAGCTGTGACTGGTGGGAATATAATGAAGTCAGTGCAGTAGCTGAATCACCATATCATATTTATCAGTGTGATTATCTTGCAAGGTGTGGCCCTTCCTTTGGACAGAGGGTATACTCAATGAAATTCTGATGAATTATGGCTTGAGGCCTAAGCTAATCATCAAGAGATTTATTAGTAAATAAATGCATGATGGAGACACAGGAAGCTAATTTCATTTTTTTCTTTATCACCAGGCACTGACGTTATAATGACCTGGTGTCCAATGTCTGGAAGCAGATTCAAAATGGAATTGGATCAAGACTGATGAAGAAAAATATTTCTTAGAGATAAATATCATTAAACATGGAAATAGGCTTCTCTGTGAACGAGGTTCACATCACCACTGAGCACCTAGGAACACCAATTTGCACAAATTTCATTTTATTCTCCCCACACTCCCTACAATTTGCCCAGCATCTGCTGCTCACCAACACCCTGTGGTCAATTAACCTGGTAACCCACACGTTAACAGGATGTGGGAGGAAATGGGAGCACCCAGAGGAAACCCATGAGGTCACAGAGAGCATGCAAGCTCTACACAGATAGGCAGGTGGGCAGGCTGATTGGACAGCTCTTTCAAATGTCAAGTACAATGAACTTGTTGGTTCAACTGTTCCATAAGAGGCACTAAGTTAAAACTGCTTCTTTCACCATTCACTCTCAAGTGGGAGCCTCATCTTGCCACATCTGGAGGAGCTGAGAGCCAATTAGAGACAGCCAGGGAACACTCCTAAACTGATGGATAATGGTAAACCTATGGAAATTTACAGATCATTGACATTCAGTGAAAAACAGGATCAGTTCTATCGTTCCTCCTTCCAAAATGAACAGCTTCATATTTTTCAACATTATTTCTTGATTTTTGGCCCACTCACCAGACCTATCAATACCTCTTTTTATACTGTCTGTATCTTTCTCAAGCTTCCCTTCCTCCTTACTTCTGTGCAGTTCACAGCCTTGGCGACAGGATATTTGCTCTCTTCATCCGTGCACTAAACTGTTACAGTCGCAGCACTAATCCCTGTGGTAACCCACTGGGAACATGTTGCCAAACTGGTAATTATTTCATTTTCCCTTCTAACTGTTTCCTGTTCACAACCCATGCTAATACACCAATTCCAATATTATGATTTCCTATCTAGCGAAGTAACCTGCTGTGTGGCACCTGATCAAATGACCTTTTGTAATCCACATACATTACATCTACTTGTACCCCTCTATCTACCCTAGTTGATAGTTCTTCAAAGAAAACTAAAACATTTGTCATTCATAATATCCCTGGCATAAAGCCATATCGATTCTGCTTGATCAGATCATGAACTTCCAAATGTTTTGCTTAAAGTGAAAGAATCCTGATACAAGGTCTTGGCCCAAAATGTCAACCCTTCATTCCTCTCCATAGATGCTGCCTGACCTGCTGAGTTCCTCCAGCATTTTGTTTGTGTTGCTCTGGATTTCCAGCATCTGCAGAATCTCTTGTGTTTATATACTGGCCCAGCAAGAGTACTTTCAAGTTTATGGGAATTCCAGCCTAGAATTATCCTGTTAAATGAACAATGAACAGTGTGTATTCTGTGTATGGGTCTTATCTGCAAAATTCTACCATATATGAGTCCAATTGCATAGTCTGCAACATAATTAGCTTTGCACATGTGCATATGCAAAGGCCTTTCAGGACAGCCAAAGCCTGAAGGTGTTGGGCCAGGCATTGTGATTAAGCGAAGCCCAAGGAGTCTGACTTTCAGATACAGAGATCATCAGCTCAAGGCTTGGACCAGTGTTTCAGGGACTGGGATTATCTCGACCAGTTGATTGTGTTTTGGATCATGAGTGATTGCTGCAGTCATTCAGGGTTCCAATCTAGTGGCAGGAGAAAGGTCAAAGATTACATTGAACCAATGTCCAGACGTAAGGGCCAAAAAGAGACCCACCATAAAGAGTAAGCAGAGAATTTAAATGTATTGTTACTGGTATTGGTTTATTATTGTCATGTGTACTAAGATATTGCGAAGGGATCTGTGGAATTCATTGCCACAGGTGGCTGTGGAAGCCAAGCCACTGGGTATATTTAAGGCAGAAGTTGATAGATTCTTGATTGGTCAGGGCATGAAGGGATATGGGGAGAAGACAGGAGATTGGGGCTGAGAGGGAACATGGATCAGCCATGATGAAATGATGGAGCAGACTCAATGGGCCAAATAGCCTAATTCTGCTCTTGTATCTTATGGTCTTGCATTCCAATGGGATGTTCTTGTCTGTGGATTCCAAGTACCTCACTCAATAGACTCAGACAAAATTAGGCAGATTTCATTAGGATTACATATCACTGTGTATGCCCAAGGGCCTCCATGACAAAGTGAGACATTGGTAGTAAGGATCCAACAAACAGTCAGTGACTTCTGAAAACTGCTGTAAACAGATTATTGTTTTTTTTACCAGTATTCCTACAAATAGCACACAAAATTACCGGGCTAAAGCATTTCCAGGCCTGTATTCTTTATGTTGAAACAAAATGAGAAATTGGTTTGCTCCCCTAAAAAGAGCTGGAGAATTCTAATTCCATTCGAATATGTCTGTGGGATCAACCCTCCATCTCTTCACACAAGGGCAATGACCTATGGCAGGGTCAACATTCACAGAATGAACCTGATGTTCGCATTAAACTCAGAAAATCAAGCACCCCTTTACAGTCCATAATAAGTATCAGAACCTTTATATGTGGGAAGCATGATCTCCTCTAGAAACAGAAACGTAGAAAACCTACAGCACAATACAGGCCCTTCGGCCCACAATGCTGTACCGAGCATGTACTTACTTTAGAAATTACCAAGGGTTACCCATAGCCCTCTATTTTTCTAAGCTCCATGTACTTGTCCAGGAGTCTTTTAAAAGACCCTATCGTATCTGCTTCCACCAACATTACCGGCAGCCCATTCCACACGCTCACCACTCTCTGCGTAAAAAAACTTACCCCTGACATCTCCTCTGTACCTACTTCCAAGCACCTTAAAACTGTGCCCTCTCATGTTAGCCATTTCAGCCCTGGGAAAAAGCCTCTGACAATCCACACGATCAATGCCTCTCATCATCTTATACACCTCTATCAGGTCACCTCTCATCCTCCATCGCTCCAAGGAGAAAAGGCTGAGTTCACTCAACCTATTCTCATAAGACATGCTCCCCAGTCCAGGCAACATCCTTGTAAATCTCCTCTGCACCCTTTCTATAGCTTTCACATCCTCCTGTAGTGAGGTGACCAGAACTGAGCACAGTACTCCAAGTGGGGACTGACCTGGGTTCTATACAGCTGTAATATTACCTCTCAGCTCTTAAACTCAATCCCACGATTGATGAAGGCCAATGCACCGTATGCCTTCTTAACCACAGAGTCAACCTGTGCAGCAGCTTTGAGTGTCCTATGGTCTCAGACCCCAAGATCCCTCTGATCCTCTACACTGCCAAGAGTCTTACCATTAACACAAAATTCTGCCATCATATTTGACCTACCAAAATAAAAAACCTCACACTTAATTGGGGTTGAACTCCATCTGCCACTTCTCAGCCCAGTTTTGCATCCTATCGATGTTCTACAGTAACCTCCAACAGCCTTCCACACTATCCACATCACCTTCAACCTTTGTGTCGTAAGCAGATTTACTAACCCATTCCTTCACTTCTTCATCCAGGTCATTTATAAAAATCATGAAGAGTAGGGGTTCCAGAACAGATTCCTGAGGCACACCGCTGGTCACCGACCTCAATGCAGAATATGACCCGTTTACAACCCCTCTTTGCCTTCTGTGGGCAAACCAATTCTGGATCCACAAAGCAATGTCCCCTTGAATTCCATGCCTCCTTACTTTCTCAATTAGCCTTGCATGGGGTACCTTGTCAAATGCCTTGCTAAAATCCATATACTCTACATCTACTGCTCTACCTTCATCAATGTTTTAGTTACATCCTCAAAATATTCAATCAGGCTCGTAAGGCATGACCTGCCTTTGACAAAGCCATGCTGACTATTCCTAATCATATTATGCCTTTCCAAATGTTCATAAATCTTGCCTCTCAGGATCTTCTTCATCAACTTACCAATCACTGAAGTAAGGCTCACTGGTCTATAATTTCCTGCGCTATCTCTATTCCCTTTCTTGAATAATGGAATGATATCTGCAACCTTCCAATCCTCCAGGGCCTCTCCCGTCGCCATTAATGCTGCAAAGATCATCACCAGAGGCTCAGCAATTTCCTCCCTCACCTCCCACAGTAGCCTAGGGTACATATCATCCAGTCCCTGTGACTTATCCAGCTTGATGCTTCCCAAATCTCCAGCACACCCTCTTTCTTAATATCTATATGCTCAAGCTTTTCAATCCGCTGTAAGTCATCCCTACAATCGCCAAGATCCTTTTCCGTAGTGGATACTGAAGCAAAGTACTCATTAAGTACCTCTGCTATCTCCTCCGGTTCCATATATACATTTCCACTGTCACATTTGATTGGTCCTATTCTCTCACATCTTATCCTCTTGCTCTTCACATACTTGTAGAATGCCTTGGGGTTTTCCTTAATCCTGCTCACCAAAGCCTTCATATGGCCCCTTCTGGCTCTCCTAATTTCATTCTTAAGCTCCTTCCTGCTAGCCTTATAATCTTCTAGATCTCTATTATTACCTAGTTTTTTGAACCTTTCGTAAACTTTTCTTTTCTTCTTGACTAGATTTTCAACAGCCTTTGTACACCATGATTCCTGTACCCTACCATCCTTTCTCTGTCTCATTGGAACGTACCTATGCAGAGCTCCACGCAAATACCCCCTGAACATTTGCCACATTACTTCTGTACATTTCCCTAAGAACATCTGTTCCCAATTTATACTTCCAAGTTCCTGCCTGATAGCCCCATATTTCCACTTACTCCAATTAAATGCTTTCCTAACTTATCTGTTCCTATCCCTCTCCAATGCTATGGTAAAGGAGATAGAATTGTGATCACTACCTCCAAAATGCTCTCCCACTGAGAGACCTGACACCCGACCAGACCCATTTCCCAATACCAGATCAAGTACAGCCTCTCCTCTTGTAGGCTTATCTACATATTTTGTCAGGAAATCTTCCTGAACACACCTAACAAACTCCACCCCATCTAAACCCCTTACTCGGTATTTGAGAAATTAATATCTCCCACCACAACAACCCTGTTATTATTACAGCTTTCCAAGATCTGTCACCCTATCTGCTCCTCGATGTCCCTGTTACTATTGGGTGGTCTATAAAAAACACACAGTAGAGTTATTGACCCTTCCTGTTCCTAACCTCCACCCACAGAGACTCAGTAGACAATCCATCCATGTCTTCCTCCTTTTCTTCAGCCGTGACAATGCTGTAGATACCTTCTTTGTTATTGTGTTTAGCAAGATCCCAATGAACAATACAAGATAACACATGCAATATGCTGGAGGAACTCAGCAAGTCAGGGAGCTTCCATGGAAATAAATAAACAGTCGATGCTTCGAGCTGAGACACTTCTTCAGGACTGGGAAGGAAGGGGGAAGATACCAGAATAAAAAGGTGGGGTGAGGGGAAGGAAGACTGGCTAGAGGGTGATAGGTGAAGCCAGGTAGGCGGGAAAGGTCAAGGACTGGAAAAGAAGGAATCTAATAGGAGAGGAGAGTGGACCATGGGAGAAAGGGAGGAGGAAGGGGCCTGGGTGGAGGTAATAGGTAGGTGAGAAGAGGTGAGAGGCCAGAGTGGGGAATAGAAGAACAGAATAAGAGAAAGGATTTATTTTCAGAAGAAGAAATTGATATTCTTGCCATTAGGTTGGAGGCTACTCAGGCAGAATATAAGATGTTGCTTCTCCACCCTGAAAGAGGCTTTATCGTGGCACAGGACATGTTGGAATGGGAATGGGTAAAATATACAAGATACTGCCTTTTACTTTCTTCCTTCTGGTCAACCTGTACTCTACTTCCAGATAACAAGGTAATTTGGATGCACTTCTTCCAATGCAATGTTCTGTATTTAGCGATCACATTGTGGTCTCTAAACACTGGGAAAAGTGAGTGGGTGGTTTGTAGAACATAAATGTTTAGTACATAAAGGTCATCCTAATCTTTCTGTTGCTTGCCAACTTAATTCTCCATCTGACTCCTACTCTGAACCCTCTTATATTGTTCCAACAAAGGTCTAACATTTTCATTTCTGAGTCTTGCATCTCACATTTGCAGTTTGCAGTTTTTATCTTTGTCTTTCCTCTTCTTGGATTTCAGATTTTGTTTTGTTACAAGAAGTCTGTCTGGCTCAGTAAGGCAGAAAGACACAAACCCGAATTATCTACTTAAATCTACAAACGTTTGTATGTTTAACAGGACAGAACAGAGCAAGCATTGAAATACATATCTAGGTACCTGCACCCACCACTCACTGCAGCACACCTTCTGTTCTGCTGATCCTCGGCACTGTTTATGACCAGCCTGTCAGTCAAGCCTTAAGAAACTACCTTTAATCCCCCCCCCCCCAGCGCTCCACTTTTATACCATTCCGTTTATACGAAATACTGCGGTAAGTGGACCAATGCATTAGCACCAGCTCAAGTTCAAGTTCAAGTTTAATTATTATTCAACCATATAAGACTAGAGCCAAACAAAGCAGCAATCCTTTGGGGCCAAGGTGCAACACACATTGCCACCAGCTCACAGCAAATTTCACATAGCACAAACAGTTATGATTTCAGAAAAAAAGCATACCGTCACAAAGTGAAGAAAATAACTCAAGTCTCTGAGTGACAAGACTGTAGGAGTGATGGTAAGTTTTCCTGGTCCAGTTTGACATGGTGGTCCACATGAACGCTGGAGGGGAGCACTGAGCAAACACTAGAAGGCAGCACAGTGTGAACACCGGAGGACATCGCCGAGCAAACCACTGAAGTGGAACAAATCATCACTTGTCACCACTTTTTACGAGTCCCGTCGCTGTGTTCCCCTACTGTACTGTGCAAAAGTCTTAGGCAAAGGTTGTTGGGAATGGTAAGGGTGTAGTGCCATGGGAGGAGTGTGGGACAGGTGACAGAGAAGGAGTGCCGGGGTGGGGTGGTGTGTGTGCAGACGCACCCAGACCTGATACACCAGGCAAGATCATTTCAAACAATTGGTTTATTGATCATTATAGAATGTCTCTCTGGTGCTTCCCACTCCCTCCCCTCTCCTATCCCCTTTTCCCAACCATGATTTCTGTCTCCCTGCCCCCTTCCCACTCTCAGTCCACAATAGAGACCCATATCAGAATCAGGTTTATCATCACTCACATATGTCATGAAGTTCATTTTGTTTGTGACAGCAGTACAGTGCAATATACAAAATTACTACAGTACTGTGCAAAGGTCTTAGGCACCCTAACTATAAGTGCCTAAGACTTTTGCACAGTACTGTAACTTTCATGTCCCAACGGTTGTATTCCCATAGTATTGCATTCTCATGGTTATATTGTACCCCATGAGCTAATCATAGGTCCTGCAGCCAGTTCATGTATGTCCAAGGCCACAGTTGGGTGAAGACGTTTGACAAGCACAAAGATCACCCTTTTCAATACAGATCTCAGACCTTTCCTCCTACTTACCCCCTTAGAGAAAGAAATCTGCGTTCTTCGGTCCTTGGAAAACTTAAGAATTGAATGAAAAGGAGGGATTAAAGGAGAGTCATGTTAGAAAAAAAAATGCTGGGAAAATGAAGGACAGTGAAGTCTGATAAATCCCAGGAGCCTCGGAATGACCAACATTAATGAACGAAGTAACTACAGAAATAGTGAATGCATTCCAAGCTTCTGCAGAACATTGAAAAGTACAGCACAGGAACAGACCTTTCAGCTCGCAATATTGTGCCAAACTAATTCAGCTAGTAGTTAAAAAGCCTACCAAACTAGTCCCTTCTGCCTGCACAAGTCCATATTGTTACATTCTCTGCATATTCAGAGCATCTTAAACGTCTCCTCCATATTTGCCCACACCACCACCCTTGACACTACATTGCAAGCGAAATCTGACTTGCCTAACATCAGAAGTAGGAAAATGCTTGGAGTCTTTATAATATGATAAAAGGGCACTATAAAAATGAACAGGGTCAGATAAAATCCATCTGAATTACAAAAGGGAAATTGTGTTTCACAAATCTACCAAGTTTTTTGAGAAGTTAAATGATAGAATAGATGAAGGAGAGGAGAAAATATGGTGTTTGGGATTTTCTGAAAGCCTTTGATATCATTACACATGAAAAGTCAATGCACAAAATTAAAGCAATGTGATTCAGGATAATAATATACTGGCATGCATTGAAAATTGGTTGATAGACAGGAAGCAGAGAAAAAGAATAAATGAGTTTTTCTTGAGAGAGTTCAACTACAAGGTTTGTACAGGGGTCAGTGCTTGGAACCCAGCTATTCACAGTGCACATGGATGAATTAGATGAGCCTGACTCAGAGTAATATTTTGAAGCTTACGAATGACACTAAAGTGAGTGCAATTGTGGGTGGTGAGTAGGATGCACAGAGGCTTCAAGGCAATTTAAATATTTCTTATTTGCTGATATACTTTCTCCTGTCTAGTCTGTAAGGAACTCGTATTAACCTTAGCTGATCTTTTCCTTTAGTCATACCCACAGATACTCCCACAGTCTGTATTTCCATAGTTCTCACTTGAATCCTCTTGTATTGTAGTGTTCCATTCTTTCTGAAAGCTTGCTTACAGTTAGGAGGGCAATTGTGTTCATTCAATAATTAGAGAGAGAAAAATGTGAGACTAAATGTGTGTGTGGACTTACCCATAGCTGGAGTGGATGTTTCTGAGATAACAAATGTAGCGTGCAGAGAGGAATTTGGTGAATGACGAAATCAAGTGTTCAAGAGAATATGTAGTTAATATGTTTACGTGAGTATTTTAATGCATGTATGTACGGTACTATGCAAAAGTCTTAGGTACATATGCATATGTAGCTATGGTGCCTAAGACTTTTGCACAGTACTGTATTTGTCAACGTGGAGCAGAGAGCAAGTTCGTAAATCTTCCAGAGCAAAGGATGTTGGGAATGGCGAGGCTGAGGCACTGTGGGAGGGGTGTGGGACAGGTGGCAGAGAAGGAGTGCCAGGGACAGGGGCTGGTACGGCTATAGAAACACCCAGCCCTGAGACACCAGGCAAGGTTATTTGATTCCAAGCAATTGGTTTATTGATCATTACAGAATGTCTCTCTGGTGCTTCCCACTCCCTCCCCTCTCCCTTCCTCTTTTCCCAACCATGATTCCCCTCTACTTGCCCCCTTCCAACTCTCAGTCTGCAATAGAGACCCATCACAGTTTATCATCACTCACAGAGCTCATGATTTTTTTTGTGGCAGCAGTACAGTGCAATACATAAAGTCACTACAGTACTGTGTAATTTTATGTGAATAGTTGATGGTTGGCATGGTTTTATAACAATTTTTACCATCCAATGAACCATATTGAATATATACAGCAAGGCCAGTTACTGTGATATGTAAATGTGAATACAACTTTAAGAATTGAGCAAAAAAGGTGCCTACTATGCCAGCACCCCAGTGCACACTTTGTGCTGTGCTTCTGCACCCTGCATACAAATAGAAGTGGAATCAGGAGAATCCAGTACAGAAAGTGTATCATGCTGATCTGAGGAAACAGGTGAGATTCTGCACAACTGCTTTGAGCCAGTAGACTGTTCCACGCTCAAAGACTCAGCAGCCAGCCTAGAAGAGTGGGTCACTACCATCACAGACTTTATCAGGACTCAGTATGAAAGAGGATATTCCATGTGTTCCCAAACTGAAAGCCATGGATGAAGCAGGAGATCCTCCTCCTACCGAAGTCTAGGTCTGCAACATTCAAACAGGTGACCCTGACCTTAACAAGACATCAAAATATGACCTCTGTGAAGTTCTCAGAGATGCCAAGCGATAGCGCCAGTCCAAAATCAAATCCTGGACCAGCTATCAGCTGTGGCAGAGTTTACGTACTTTTGCAGGTTACAAAACAATGTGGGGTAACAATCACTGACAACAATGCACCCCTTCATAATGTCCTTAGGGCATTCTATGCACGTTTTGAAGAGAAAGGAATGGATACCACCCACTCCAGAGACCTCCAATGCAGCTGTACCCATAGTTGCTGCTTCAGATGTAAGAGCTGTCATCCAGAGACTGAACCTGCAGAGAGCATCTAGTCCAGATAACGCCTGTGACTGTGTCTTTAGGGCCTGTGCAAATCAGATGGCGGGGCTATTTTCAAACATTTTTAACCTCTGTCTACTTTCATCTAAGGTTCCCACTTGCTTTAGGAAGACCAATATCATCCGGTACTCAGGAAAATAAAGATAACATTCTTTAATGACTACCACCAGTGGTGCTGACATCACTGACACAAGGTGTTTTGAGTGCCTGCTGGCAGAATCCATTCAATATAAAGTCCATGTTGTTCAAAAATTCAGGTTCAAATTTCACGATCTGGAATCTGAGCTTCAAACATTGTGAAGCATCAGAGAAGGGGAGAGTGGACGCTGTGTTTCAGAAGGCAGTCACACCCATTAGATCATAACTAATTCAAATTTGGTCTGTGGCCATGGAGAAGAGGGTATGACATGAAGGGATTTAAGAGGTATTGCTGTAGGAGCTCAGGCCTTGAGCTTGTCCAACAGGTCTGAGATTGTTGTTCCCTCTGGGGTTGAGAGTAGGGGCTGCAGGAAGGATGATCAACTGAACCGTGGCATTGTGGTTCAAGGAGACAATCAAGAAGATCTTCCTAAGAAGATTGAGGCAAGCACGGCTCCCAGCCCACCATCTTAACTATGTTTTACTGGAGCACCACTGAGAGCATCTGGACAAGTTGCATCTCCACCTGGTATGGGAGCAGTCGAGCATCGGACCGTAAATCCCTACAAAGGACTGTCAGAACAGCTGAGGGGATTATAGGGGACCATCGAGGACATTTATTGGGAGTTCTGTATACGCAGGGCCCTTAGTATTATCAAGGACCCCACCCATCCATCCAGCATCTTCTCTAACTTTCTACCATCAGGCAGGAGACTACAATGCATAAAAACAAGAACAGTCAGGATGAGAAACAGTTTCAACCCCCAGGCCATTAGGCTTCTGAGCTCCCTGCCGCATCATAAAGTGTCACTGGTTAATTTGTTCTACCTTTACAAAATTTAATATTAATGCACTTTAATTTGTTATTTATGTGTGATTCATCTGTAGATTTTATCCTTACCTTCATAAGTTATCGTGTGTTATGTGTACTACTGTGCTTTACTCCCTGGTTCGAAGAAACATTGTCTCATTTATATATACATGTATATAGTTAAATGACAATAATCTTGACTTGAAGGTGGAAAGAGGAGAAATGTAGGGGTAATTAGGGGTAGTATAGTTAGGGGCACAGACACAATTTTCTGTTGCAAGGCCGAAACCTGTGTTACTTGCCTGGTGCCCGGGGTTCAGGACATCTCATCTGACTTGCAGAGGAATTTGGAGTGGGAGAGCAAAGATCCAATTGTCGTGGTCCACGTGTAGGAAGAATGAGGAAAAACGTTCTTCTCAGGAACTTTCAGCAGCTCAGGACTAAATAAAAGCACAGAACCAAAAAGATAATAATCTTTGGATTGATAACTGAGCCAGGTGCAAATCAGCACAGTGTTAATAAGATCAGAGAGTTAAATGTGTGGCTCACAATTTGATGTGGGAGAAGTAGGTTGGAATTCATGGGACATTGGCACCAGTATTGGGGAAGGAGGGTGCCGTTCCAATGGAACAGACTTGACTGTTAAGGTTGTGGTTTCGCGGTACTTGGAGACATGTGATAAAAATAAGCCAAAGTCAGTATAGTTTCCTTAAGGGAAAATCTTGCCTGACAACCCTGTTGGAATTTTTTGAGGAAATAAGCAAGATAGACAAAGGAGAATAGGTGGATATTGTTTACTTGGATTTTCAGAAGGCCTTCGACGAAATGCACCACATGAGACTCTTTAACAAGATAAGAGCCCATGGTATTACAGGAAAGATACTAGTATGGATAGAAGATTGGCTGACTGGCAGAAGCAAAGAGTGGGAATAAAGGGGGCCTTTTCTGGTTGGCTGCTGGTAACTAGTGGTGTTCTGCAGGGTTCGTTGTTGGGGCTGCTTCTTTTCATGATCTATGTCAGTAATATGGATAACAGAACTGATGGCTTTGTGGCCAAGTTTGCAGATGTTATGAAGATAAGCGGAGGGGCAGGTAATGGTGAGAGAGCAGGGAGTCTGCAGAAGGACTTACACAGATTGGGAGAGTGGGCAAAGAAGTGGCAGATGGTGAATGATCATGCACTTTGGTAGAAAGAATAAAGGCGTAGACTATTTTCTAAATGGGAAGAATTTTCAAATATCTGAGGTGCAGGATTCCCTAAAGGTTTATTTGCAAGTTGAGTAGGTGGTAAGGAAGGCAAATGCAATGTTATCATTCATTTCGAGAAGACTAGAACAGAAGAGGAAAGATTAAATGCTTTATAAAGCACTGACCAGACTGCACTTAGAGTATTTTAAGCAGTTTTGGGGCCTTTATCCAAGAAAAAGGGATTGGACAGGCTAGACGCAGGAAGATTGTTCCCGCTGTTGGGGAAGTCCAGCACAAGGGGTCACAGTTTGAGGATAGAGGGGAAGCCTTTTAGGACCGAGATTAGGAAAAACTTCTTCACACAGAGAGTGGTGAATCTGTGGAATTCTCTGCCACAGGAAACAGTTGAGGCCAGTTCATTGGCTATATTTAAGAGGGAGTTAGATATGGCCCTTGTGGCTACGGGGGTCAGGGGGTATGGAGGGAAGGCTGGTACAGAGTTCTGAGTTGGATGATCAGCCATGATCATAATAAATGGCGGTGCAGGCTCGAAGGGCCAAATGGCCTACTCCTGCACCTATCTTCTATGTTTCTATGTTTCTAAAAGATGTGCTGACATTGGAGAAGATCCAGAAGTGATTACTAATACAACATTGTTTACTGAAGGCTGTAAATGCACATGTAACAGCAGTATCTGGCACAGCAATGCATCAAAAGTTGCATCACCGTCTGGTATGAAGGGGCCACTGCACAGGATGCTGTGTACTGCATGCATTTAAACATTACACCTTTAATCACCCTCTATTCAATTTTGTCTTCATGTTGCTGGAAATTAAGTTCTTATCCATTTCTAAACTTTGTGTCTTATTTTTTAATCCAGGGACCTTCAGCAATCTCTGCTGCACTCTCCTTCCCTCTTGCTTTTGTAATCTGTTGAACTCACTTCTCTACTATTTAGTTTAAAGCCCTACCATAGCCCAGTTATGTCATTCGTCAGGATCCTGGTTCCAGTAGACCATAAAAAATAAGAGCAAAATCAGGCTATTCAGCTCATCGAGTCTGCTCCGCCATTCCACCATGGCTGATTTATTATCCCTCTCAACCTTATTCTGCCTTCTCTCCGTAACCTTTGACGCCCTGACTAATCAGGAACCTATCAATTTCCTTTTTAAATACACTCAGTGGCTTGGCCTCCAGCGCCACATGTGGCAATTGATGCCACTCTCTGACTAAATAAATTCCTCCTCAGCTCTGTTGTAAATGAATCTCCCTCTATTCTAAGGCTGTGCTCTCTGGTCCAAGACTCCCCCACAATAGGAAGCATCCTCTCCACATCCATTCTATCTAGGCCTTTCAATTTTCAACAGGTTTCAATGAGATCTCTTCTCATTCTTCAAAACTCCAATGACTACAGGCCCAGAGCCACCAAACACGCCTCGTAAGTTAACCCTTTCATTCCTGGAAACTTTACTTCAGTGAGTAGCAGTGTTAAGCAGCCCAGACACCGCAGAGCATGGCAGAAGAAAATACTGAATCTGGGATTTCGATAAGCCTCTCAGCTTTGTTGAGTGAAGAGTAAGTAGGTACACATGTTGAATAGGACATTCCATTTAGGACATTCACCTGCAATTCGAACAAGTAATCTCACCTTGTAATTCTATACTGGCCTTAAGAAGGTCAATGATATCATTGGGAGAGTATATTGAGACTCAAGTGTAAGGTTTGAGACTTGTTGAACTTAACAGACACCAGCAGAACAGTTGAGTGTGAAACTTACCACTTATTCTCACAGTTTGCCAATACATTCAGCAGATGTAGCTTTGAGCTATAAAGTCCCGGCTACAGACAGTTCTGTGATGTAATGTTTTTATATAGTGTCTTCTGCACAGAACAGCTAGCTTGAACAGTGGGTGGCTCGCCCTTGCTTTTATTCACACCCCCTCAAAATTATTTCCAGTTAATTACACTACAGGGTGGAGAATTGAAATGCAGAACCCTAGTGAACAAACACGCATTCTCAGAATGTCAGAGGACCTCTTAGAATATCTACCAAAAACGTATCAGCTCCACCCCTCATCTCTGAATTTGAGGGGCTTGACCATGCTTCCAGACCAAAATTCTGGGCAAGAGTGAAAGGGTGCCGTTCTGTCAGAAGTACCAAGATGTTATGGCAAATTAATAAAACAATTAATTAAACACTTGCTAAATGATTCTTTCTGTCAATACAATGTCCATCTAAGAACCTTTTAAATGTCTCTGTCATACTTGCCTCACCCCTGGCAATCCATGTTTACTGAAGTGAGGAAGTCTAGGACCAGAGGGCACAGGCTCAGAATATAAAGACATCCTAACAGGAGAAATGTCTTTAGCCAGTGAAGACAGCTGTAGCAGTTAAATCAGAGGTTGATAGGTTCTTGATTATAATGGTGTCAAAGGGTACGGGGAAAACGCAGGAGAATGAGGTTGGCAGGGATATTAAACCAGTCATGCTAAAATGGTGGAGCAAATGGCCCAATTCTGCTCCTATGTCTTATGGTCTTATGACTAAAAATGTCTTATAGTATCTTGATCAGACCACACCTGAAATACAATGTTCAGTTTTTACCTTTTTGCCTACTTGTCACAATTTATTAGACTAATTCATTATCAAAATGATTGGACTAATTCCAAGGATGACAAGTTTGCCATTTAAGAAAAGATCGCGTAGACTGGCATTGTTTTCTCTAGAGTTTAGAAAGCTGAGTGAGGAAACCAGTGAGTAATCAAAGTGTAAAAAGATTCTTAAAGGGCTTGACAAACTCGATGCAGGGATGATGCTTCCCCTGGCTGAGGAGTACAGAACCAGGTGGCACATCTGGAGAGTAAGTGCTAGGTTGGAAACACAGGAGGCTGCAAAATGCTGGAGGAACTCGGAGAGTCAAGCAATATTTGTAGAGGGAAATGGACAGTTCATGTTTCAGGTTGAAACTTTTTATCTGAACTGAAAAAAATCGAGTGGAGATGGCCATGATAAAGAGATGGGAGGGAGGAGTGCAACAAAGGCTCTTTGTACTAGCTATGTCCCCTCTATCTTTCAGTCTAAATGAAGACTCATGACCTAAACTGTGACCTGCTGAGTTGTTCCAGTTGCTCATTAAGTGCTTGGTTGCTTGGGACTGAGAAGACAAGAAATTAGTTCACCCAGATGGAGAATGTTTGGAATTTTCCACTCCAGAGTGCTGTGAAAGTTCATTTGTTGAGCTCATTTCAAACTTGGGATGATAGGCTTCCAGATATTAAGCAAGCGATGGGATGTGTGGATAGTAGTCAAAAACTTTACTGGCTGGTTAACCTAATCCTGCTCCTATCCCTCATGTTCTTATGAGTCCACACCAGTTGTATATAAGAGTTATTCTACTGTCCCATTCTCCAACCCCATCTTAACCATCCTGCAGATTATCTCTGCTCAGATACTTACCCAGCCCCCTTCGAATTCCATGCCATCACATGTCAGGATTGAACCTTGGTTTCTGGCACAGTGAAGCAATGAAACTACTAACTGCATCATGATCTCATTTCCTTTTTCATTCCCCTTCTAATTTGACTACATACAGCCTGGTTCACACCAACCTGTTGTGCATCAGGCACTTCCCTTGTCCCTCTTTCCTCTTGATGCCCTGCAACAATCTTTGATTCCTTGTGGGAATATCCCTGGCTTGTGTCTGAACCATTTGTGCTTTAAAGGTTACCCTTGTCTTTCAGCACTGGTTTACCGAACAATACTTGGTTCCATTTACCCAAACCAGGTGCTTTCTTATCACATTGGAGTCAGCCCTCCTCCAGGTTAAAAGTTCTTTTTTCAGATTTCTTCCCGCCAATCTAAACTGTATGATCCAATCGTCACAGCTCTGCAAAGGTTCATTTACTGACCCGTGGTCCATGAGGCTCTCTTATTCTTCAGAATCAGATCCAACAATGGCCTGTTCACCAATGAAGTTCTAGCTGACTCATACAGTTATATAGCACAGAAACATGCCATCTGGCCAATTGGATTTGTGCCAAACATCAAGTATCTATTACCCACTACAATCCTACACTCACTCTATTTTATTCTCCCATTCCTGTCAAGTTCCCATAGATTCTATTTTTATTTTATTTTATTTATTTGAAATCATCATCATCATCATCAGGTGCCATGCCCAGTTTGAGCTTTGACTGCCATGGCCCACACACTCCTGTTTCGGGTCAAGTGGATCAATTCATTGGTATTCATTTCCATTTCCAGTTCTCTGGCTGCTGTCTCCAGCATCATTTGTCTTTGTCTTCCTCTTGCTTTCTTCCCTTCAATCTTTCCCATAATTACTGTGCATTCTAACTCCTCTTTCCTAATCACATGTTCAATGAAGTTACGTTGCCTTTTCATGATCTCATACATTATTTCTCTTTTTGTGTTTGCTCTGTTCATGACATCCTCGTTAGATATTCGTTTCATCCATGATATTCTTTGCATCCTCCTCAAAAACCACATCTCTGCTGCTTCAATTCGTTTCCTCATGTTACTAGATATTATCCAACATTCTGAGCCATATAACATAACTGGATAAACGTAACATTTCAGTACTCTGAGACAGGTTGTCATGCCTAGTTTAGTATTGGTCAGTATATTCTTCATTCTTGTAAAGATGCCTTTTGCCATCCCTATTCTTCTTTTGATGTCCAAGTCACACCTGCCATCTGATGTCACCCAGCTTCCTAAGTAGCAAAAGTTCTGTACTTGTTTTATATCTTCCCTGTTTATTCTCAGGCTGCAGATAGGATTCTCCTTCTTTTTGGATATCACTATACATTGTCTTTTTGCAAATAAAAAAAAAGTTAGCCATAATTTCCATTGTGACTCCTACTGAATCTGCATCGTAAAATTTCGGCTGTACTGTAGTATTTCTGCACCCAAACAGATGGTCAGTAGTTAAGGGTCAAGATGAAAGATTTTTTTTTTTTTTTTGAAGTTTCATAATACCCAGAGGTGGTCAAAGGCCCAATGTCTGCAAGTATGGGGCCATTGTCTCAAGGTTAGAGGGGCCTGGAGCCAGCCTGTCCTGAGGTTGGAGGCCTGGTTGTGGTTGGTGGTGGAAGGGTCGGGGGGGGGGGTGGGATGGGAAAGGGGTTTGATTGGCTGTTCGTTGCACGGTGTTCTGCTGAATGTTGTGGATATGCTCTGTTGTTGACAGAATGTCACAGAATTCAGAATTATAGAACACCACAGCTCAGAAATAGGCTCTTTGACCCATCTAGGCCCTGCCAAACTGTTAGTCTGAATACTTCCATTGACCTGCCCCATATCCCTCCTCATCCATGTACATGTTCAAATTTCTCTAATAGTTGAAATTGACCTCACAATCAGCACTTGCGCTGGCAGCTTATTCCACTCTCACGGCCCTCTGAGTGAAGAAGTTTGCCCTCTGTTCCCCTTAAACTTCTCACCTTTAACCCATGATCTCTTGTTATATTCCACCCAACCTCAGTGGAGAAAAAGCCTGTTTGTACTTACCCATCTATGCCCCTCATAATTTTGCATACCTCTATCAAGTCTCCTCTCAATCCCCTATGTTCCAGAGAAAAAAAGTCCTAACCTATTCAACCTTTCCCCATAACTCAGGTCCTTAAATCCCAGCAACATCCTTGTAAATTTTCTCTACACTCTTTCAATATTACTTACATCTTTTCCTGTAGGTAAGTGACCAAAACTGCATGGAATAATACAAATTAGGCCCCACTACCATCTTACACAATTTCAACATACTATTCCATCTCCTGTACGCAATACATTGATTTACAAAGGTCAATGTGCCACAAGCTTTCTTTACAACCCTATCTACCTGTGACACCACTTTATGTCCCTGTATTTCCAGATCCCTTTGCTCTCCCAGACTCCTCTGTGCCTGACTGTTCTCACTGTATGAGACCTACCCTGGCTGCCCCCACCCCCCAAAGTGCAACACCTCATACTTGTCCATGTTAAATTCCATCTGTAATTTTCCCACCCATTTCCTCAGAGTCTGCCGCAAGCCATCCTTGCTGTCCCCTACACCCCCAACCTTGGTATCATCTGCAAATGTTCTGATCCAGTTTATCACATCATCCAAATCATTGATATAGATGACAAACAACAACAGACCCAGCACCAATCCCTGCAGCACTCCACTAGTCACAAGCCTCCAGTCAGAGAGGCAACCACTCTCCGGCTTCTTCCACGAAGCCAATATCTAATTTAATTTACAGGCCATCTTGAAAGCAAAGTGACTGAATCTTCTTGACCAACATATGGGACCTTGTCAAATGCCTTGCTAAAGTTTATGTAGCCAACATCCACTGCCTTGCCTTCAAATTTCCTAGCAACTTCCTCAAAAAACTAAGATTGGTTAGACTTGACCCAACACATACAAAGCCATATAGACCATCCCTCATCAGTTCCTGTCTCTTAGAATACCTTCCAATAACTTTCTCATCAGTCTACAATTTCTTAGTTTATTCTTAGAGCCTTTCTTAAACAGAACATTAGCTATCCTTCAATCCTCTAGCACTTTACCCGTGGCCAAGGATGTTTTAAATATCTCCAAGTCCCTGGCAATTTCTGCAATAGCCTTCCACAGGGTCCGAGGGAACACACTGTCAGGCCCTGGAGACTTATCCACCCTAATTTGCCTCATGACAGCAAACACCTCCTCCTCTGTAATATTTCAGGTCTATGACCTCACTACTGCTTTGCCTCACATCGAAAGACTGTGCCCATCTCCAGAGTAAATGCAGATGCAAAATTTTCATTTAAGAACTCCATCTTTTAGTGCCACACATTGATCACCACTCTGATTTTCCAGAGGACCAATTTTGTCTCTTGCTATTCTTTTGCTTGTAATATATCTGTAGAAGCCCTTAGGATTAGTTGCTTACTTACAATTCCATTTAATAAAGTCATGAACTTAAATACATCAAGCTTTTTTGATATCTGAAAAGCTTTCAGATTGAACATTTCCAATACTTGAAGTATATGTATTACTGTACAATTTTCACAGAAATCATTTTGATCTTAACACCAAAATAATTAGGGAAAAGTATAAACTGGAGGTCTGATAAGAGTGAAATTAATTATTAGCCCAACTGAGATCACATCAGCTGCTGTGCTGACCAGGGATGAACTATGACTCAGAATTGTGCTTAGTAAATACATGGTACAGTGGCAAACCCAGATACAAATCTCAAGTGGATAAGATGCAATACTACATCAAGCCGAAGTCGTCATCAACATCATCATCAGGTGCCATGCCCAGTTTGAGCTTTGACTGCCATGGCCCACACACTCCTGTTTCGGGTCAAGTGGATCAATTCATTGGTATTCATTTCCAGTTCTCTGGCTGCTGTCTTCATCATCATTTGTCTTTGTCTTCTTCTTGCTTTCTTCCCTTCAATCTTTCCCATAATTACTGTGCATTCTAACTCCTCTTTCCTGATCACATGTCCAATGAAGTTGCGTTACCTTTTCATGATCTCATACATTATTTCTCTTTTTGTGTTTACTCTGTTCATGACATCCTCGTTAGATATTCATTTCGTCCATGATATTCTTTGCATCCTCCTTATTTGAGATATAGTGCAGAATAGGTCTTTTCAGCCGTTTGAGCCGTGCTGTTCCCGAATTAACCCTAGCCTAATCACGGGACAATTTACATTGACTAATTAACCTACAAACCAGTATGTCTTCAGACTTCGGGAGGAAATCAGAATACCTGAAGGAAACCCACACGTTCCATGGGGGAATGTGGAATTCCATTTTTGCTTCATAGTTCAGCATGGACAGTCTCTTGTATCTACAGACTGGTGAGAATTTACAATGATCAATTAACCCCTTAGTCTGCAGGTCTTTGGTATCCGAAAGGAAACAAGGTACCATGAGGAAACCCTTCCAGTCACTGGAAGAATATGCAATCTGCACACAGTCAGGATAGGCAGTGGCTCCTCCAGCTGTGTCATTGTGCTGCTCATACACATTTTAGGAAAACCCCTCAAGCTCATTTTAGAAATTCCTCCTTTTCTTTCCCCTTTGATTTTAGTATTCCAGTCCATGTGGGGGTAATTGAAAACTTCCATTCTCACCCCACTGCAGCCCTTTCATGATCTTTTGAATTTCCCCTGCAAATTTACTCCTCTGTTCCAGATAGTTTGGTGGCCAATAGTATACCAACAATGGGATGATTACTCCCTTCCTACAGGACAATTCTTACCAAATGTATTCTATACCAACCCTTTCCATGATGTTCTCTTTCTCTCTCCAGTGCTACAAATATCTGCCACCCTCCCACTTCATTGTTTGTCTTCTTCACATTTTCTGAATGATGCTCCCTTTCATTTACTCTGTCACCAGCTCCATTAGCAAACGGAATCAAAACCTCCCTTATTAGGCTTTTTACTAGTTTAGGAAGAAATTCTGTGCACATTGAAGCTATATTCCTTTTTCTCATATTCCCTAACTCCTCCGGTCAGTGAGTTGAGAACCTATCTGATCATTATTCTATTTTTGTGCATTTCTATACTTCTTCCTTCAATTCCTTTGTATTGTTTGGGGTATATGTGACTGACATTTTATTATCTGTTATCTCACTTCTCATAGACTCATTATCTGTCCAACTGTTAGCCACATCCCTCGTTTCTATGGCTTTAATGCTGCTTCCGACAGGTAGAGCTACTCTCTCCCCTCAATTGTCCTCTTTATCATTTCTGAAAAATTTATACTCTATGATGTTTAATTCATTCTCCTGATTTTTCTGCAGCCATGTTTCAGCAATCCCTACTATATTTGGCTCCAAATAATGCATTATTATTTCCAGTTTCTCTCTTCTATAAAGGACACAGTGCACATTGCTGTACAGCTTAATTTTTAATAGCAGTTCATTTCACTTTTTTTTTAAACATCTTGTACCACCCATACTCCATAATGTTAACATTTCTAAGTTTTCTATTTATTCTCTTGATAACTCTCCCTTCCTTTGGTTATGTTCACTTTAAGCTTTCTTTTCCTGTCTCTTTATGCTCTTTTTTGCTCGCAGAAGTATTTCAGTGGCTTGGAGGCTTGTGTACCTCAGTGACCTGGAGAGCCAAGTTGACTGGAGTCAGGGCTCTTGTTAGGATCATCCATGCCAAACAGGTCAAAAGGTAGAGGTCAGACAAAGAGCGGTCCACTGGTCCTCCAAGTTTGAGGGCTAACAACCCTGACTGGTCAAATCAAACAGTTATGGAAACAGTAATGAAGATTCCTTCTACATCTGAGTGCTCAAGGACAGACAGTGATGGAGGACCTTCATTGCAGCCCTAAGCGCCGGCAGTGTGACGGGCAGTAAGTAAGTAAATTGCTCTAGAAATTCCTTGGATTGTAAGATATGCTGCTTAATTGCAGCTTATTTTCAGAAAAGAAATCACTTTCAAATATAATAGAACATGGAAAGTTCCCGTCAATGACGATGTTTTGCTCTCCGCAGAAGGGGCACGCAAACAAGTTAAACTGCAATTTGTTAAATTAGAACCTGCCTGCATTTCAAGTTACATTTTTTGTACAGTTCTTCTTTGTTTAGTCAGTGAAACTCCAAACCCACTAGACAGATGAACAAGCTAATGCCATGTGATTCTTTTCCAATATATTCCCGATTTGTGTTTTTTTTCAGCATTGAAGGTTACAAGGCAAGGAGGTGATGGACCGTCAAATATGGATTGTCCCCAAGGTTCTCATCTGTTCTATTATTGCACCTTTTTAAAAATTCTTAAGCTTTTCTCAACTGTCATAATCTGGTATGAAATCTAAACCTTTGACAGACTTCTACAGATGTGTGGTGGAGAGTATATTGACTGGCTGCATCACAGCCTAGTATGGAAACACCAAAGCACTTGAACAGAAAGTCCTACAAAAAGTAGTGGATACGGCCTAGTCCATTACGGGTAAAGCCCTCCCCACCATTGAGCACATCTGCACGGAGAGTTGTTGCAAGAAAACGGCATCCACCATCAGGGACCCCCACCATCCAGGTCATGCTCTCTTCTTGCTATTACTATCAGAAAGGTAGTACAGGAGCCTCAGGACTCACACCACCAGGTTTAGGAACAGTTATCACCCCTCAACCATCAGGCTCTTGAACCAGAAGGGATAACTTCACTCAATTCAGTTGCCCCATCACTGAAATATTCCCACAGCCTATGGACTCACTTCCAAGGACTCGTCATCTTATGTTCCTGATATTTATTTATTCCTATTATTTCTTTCTTCGTATATTTGCACAGTTTGTTATCTTTTACACAATGGCCAATTATCCAAGTTGGTGCGGTCTTTCATTGATTCTGTTATAGTTATTATTCTATTATGGATTTATTGAACATGCCTGTAAGAAAATGAATCTCAGGGTTGTATATCATGATGTATATGTACTTTGATAATAAATTTACTTTGAACTTTGAACTTTCTTTTGTGACCCAGACTGTGGATTCATTTTTATCTCTAAGATAGCAATTATGCACAAGCCTAAACCTGGCAGTCAATACCTCACACAGAGCTGAAGACAGGCCTGAGGTTGCTGCAGGCAACTTTATGTGCAAGTAGTCCCACAGCAGTCTATAACTAGGACCTCCAGAGCGGAATCTCTGGAGAGCTGTCACCTTCTCCTGGGTTTGTCTGCACTTGGTTCCTGCTGATTCACCTTGTACAGAACCTCCCAATGTCGCTGGATGCCTGTGTCTGACCTGTTGTATCTTATAGATGGGTGTTGCATCTATCAGTCAGAGAGTTATAAAACACGGCAGTACAGTAACAGGAGCTTCAGCACAATGAGCCCATGCTGAACTATTGTATTAATCTGCCTAGTCCCACCAACCCGCACAAAGACCATGGCCCTCTGTACCCCTCCCATCCAAGTACCTTTAGAAATTTCTCTTAAATGTCGAAATCAAACCCAAATCCACCACTTGAACTGGCAGCTGGTTCCACACTCTCACCAACTTCTGAGTGAAAAGGTTCCCTCTCATGTTCCCCTTAAACATTTCATCTTTCACCCTTTATCCATGACCTCTACTTCCCGTCGCAACAAACCCCGGTGAAAAAAAGTCCCAACGTTCACTCTCCTCTCCTATCAAATTCCTTCTTCAGCCCTTTAACTTTCTAATCCACCTGGCTTCACCTATCACCTTCTAGTTTGTCATTTTTATCCTCCCCCATAAGACCATAAAATATAGGGACAGAATTAGGCCATTCAGCTCATTGGGTCTGCTCCACCATTTCATTGTGGCTGATCCATTTTCCTTCTCAACCCAATTCTCCTGCCTTTTCTTCATAACCTTTCATGGCCTGACTAATCAAGATCCTATCAGCCTCCGCCTCAAATACACTCAGTGACTTGGCCTCCACAGCCGACTGTGGCAATAAATTCCACAGATTCACCACCCTCTGGCTAAAAAAATTCCTCCTCATCTCTGTTCTAAATGGACATCCCTCTATTCTGAAGCTGCGTTCTCTGGTCTCAGACTTCCCCCCTATGGGAAATATCCTCTCCACATCCACTTTAACTAGACCTTTCAAAATTTGATAGGTTTCAAAGAGATCCCCCCTCATTCTTCTAAATTCCAAAGAATACAGGCCCAGAGCCATTAAACACTCCTCATATAATAACGCTTTCATTCCTGAAACCATTCTCATGAACCTCCTCTGAATCCTCTACAATATCAACCCATTTCTTCGGCAGTTCGAACAGGGCACGACTGCGCAAGCACATGAAAGTTGGCCCATGAGACAGTGGGAGAGTTTAAAAAGTGAGCAGATTGAGAAGGGGTGGTCATTTCTTCAGCAGTTTGAAAGGGGCACGACTGCGCAAGCGCATGAAAGTCAGCCTGTAAGACGGCAGGAGAGTTTAAAAAGCAAGCAGATTAACGGAGTGGGCGACATAGTTACGGGCGACGGAGTATTGGGAGACAGAGTAGGAAGGCTTTGGCTCAAGAGGCTTCGGCGAGCAGAGGCTGAGGACGACCTTGCTCCCAGTGAGGTAAAGCCAGGTAAGTTCCTTTAATTACTCTAATTAACTTAGAAGTAGGTAATGGAGGCAGCAGTTAGGGCAGTCGAGTGCTCCGTTTGCAATATGTGGGAAGTCAGGGTGAGCACAATTGTCCCTGATGACTACACCTGTAAAAGGTGCATCCAGCTGCAGCTCCTGACAAACCAAGTTAGGGAACTGGAGCTGGAGCTGGATGAACTTCAGATCATTCGTGAGGCAGAGGCAGAAATAGAGAGGAGTTACAGGGAGACAGTCACCCCTAAAAGTCAGGAGGCAGGTAGCTGGGTGACTGACAGGAGAGAGAAGGGGAATAGACAGAATGAGCAGAGCACCCCTGTGGCCGTTCCATCAATAATAAGTATACTGTTTTGGATACTGTTGGTGGGGACGACCTACCAGGGACAAGCTGTAGTGGTTGCGTCTCTGGCACCGAGACTGGACCCTCAGCTCAGATAGGAAGGAGGGAAAAGAGGAGAGCAGTAGTGATAGGGGATTCGATAGTTAGGGGGACAGATAAGAGGTTCTGTGGGAGCAATCGAGAATCCTGGGTGGTCTGTTGCCTCCCTGGTGCCAGGGTCTGTGATATCTCGGACCTCCAGGGTTGCAGTCTCAGGATTGCTACCCGTGCCACGTGCTAGTGAGGCTGGAAATAGGAAGAATATGCAGCTAAATACGTGGCTAAGGAGTTGGTGTGGGAGGGAAAGCTTCATGTTTCTGGACAATTGGGCCATGTTCCAGGGAAGGTGGGACCTGTTCCGACAGGACGGGTTGCACCTGAACTGGAGGGGGACTAACATCCTTGCGGGAAGGTTTGCTAGTGCTGCTCCGGGGAGTTTAAACTAGATTTGCAGGGGGAGGGGAACCAGAGTGTTAGAGCAGATAGTGAGCTGGAAGAGGATAAAGGTCATGCGAGAACCGCAAGTATAGGGCGTGGAGTAAAGCCAGATCTAACATATATAGAGGCTTTGAGGAAAGGGAAGCAGAATAAACGGTGTAAAGGTAGTAAGGTAGAAGGGCTAAAGTGCGTGTACTTCAATGCAAGAAGCATCAGGAACAAAGGTGATGAACTGAGAGCTTGGACACATACATGGAATTATGATGTAGTGGCCATTACAGAGACTTGGCTGGCACCAGGGCAGGAATGGATTCTCAATATTCCTGGATTTCAGTGCTTTAAAAGGGATAGTGAGGGGGGAAAAGGGGAGGAGGGGTGGCATTACTGGTCAGGGATACCATTACAGCTACAGAAAGGGTGGGTAATGTAGCAGGATCCTCTTTTGAGTCAGTATGGGTGGAAGTCAGGAACAGGAAGGGAGCAATTACTCTATTGGGAGTATTCTATAGGCCCCCTGGTAGCAACAGAGATACCGAGGAGCAGATTGGGAGGCAGATTTTGGAAAGGTGAAAAAATAACAGGGTTGTTATCATGGGTGACTTTAACTTCCTTAATATTGATTGGCACCTGATTAGTTCCAATGGTTTAGATAGGGCAGAGTTTGTTAAGTGTGTCCAGGACGGACTCCTGTCACAGTATGTGGACAGGCCGACTAGGAGGAATGCCATACCAGATCTAGTATTAGTTAATGAACCGGGTCAGGTGGTCACAGATCTCTCAGTGGGTGAGCATCTGGGGGACAGTGACTACTGTTCCCTGGCCTTTACCATTATCATGGAAAAGGATAGAATCAGAGAGGACAGGAAAATTTTTCATTAGGGAAGGGCAAATTATGAGGCTATAAGGCTAGAACTTGCAGGTGTGAATTGGGATGATGTTTTTGCAGGGAAATGTACTATGGACATGTGGTCGATGTTTAGGGATCTCTTGCAGGATGTTAGGGATAAATTTGTCCCGGTGAGAAAGATAAAGAATGGTAGGGTGAAGGAACCATGGGTGACAAGTGAGGTGGAGAACCTAGTCGGGTGGAAGAAGGCAGCATACATAAGGTTTAGGAAGCAGGGATTAGATGGGTCTATTGAGGAATATAGGGTAGCAAGAAAGAAGCTTAAGAAGGGGCTGAGAAGAGCAAGGAGGGGACATGAGAAGGCCTTGGCAAGTGGGGTAAAGGAAAACCCCAAGACATTCTTCAATTATGTGAAGAAAAAAAGGATGACAGGAGTGAAGGTAGGACCGATTAGAGATAAAGGTGGGAAGATGTGCCTGGAGGCTCTAGAAGTGAGTGAGGTCCTCAATGAATACTTCTGTTCGGTATTCACCAATGAGAGGGAACTTGATGATGGTGAGGACAAGATGAGTGAGGGTTGATGTTCTGGAGCATGTTGATATTAAGGGAGAGGAGGTGTTGGAGTTGTTAAACTACATTAGGATGGATAAGTCCTCGGGGCCTGACAGAATATTCCCCGGCTGCTCCACGAGGCGAGGGAAGAGATTTCTGAGCCTCTGGATAGGATCTTTATGTCCTTGTTGTCCATGGGAATGGTACCGGAGGATTAGAGGGAGGTGAATGTTGTCCCTTTGTTCAAAAAAGGTAGTAGGGATAGTCCGGGTAATTACAGACCAGCGAGCCTTAGGTCTGTGGTGAGAAATCTGTTGGAAAAGATTCTTAGAGATAGGATCTATGGGCACTTAGAGAATCATGGTCTGATCAGGGACAGTCAGCATAGCTTTGTGAAGGGCAGATCGTGTCTAACAAGCCTGATAGAGTTCTTTGAGGAGGTGACCAGGCATATAGATGAGGGTAGTGCAGTGAATGTGATCTACATGGGTTTTAATAAGGCATTTGACAAGGTTCCACATGGTAGGCTAATTCAGAAAGTCAGAAGGCATGAGACCCAGGGAGGTTTGGCCAGGTGGATTCAGAATTGGCTTGCCTGCAGAAAGCAGAGGGTCGTGGTGGAGGGAGTACATTCGGATTGGAGGGTTGTGACTAATGGTGTCCCACAAGGATCGATTCAGGAACCTCTACTTTTCATGATTTTTATTAACGACCTGAATGTGGGGGTAGAAGGGTGGGTTGGCAAGTTTGCAGACGACACAAAGGTTGGTGGTGTTGTGGATAGTGTAGAAGATTGTCGAAGATTGCAGAGAGACATTGATAGGATGCAGAAGTGGGCTGAGAAGTGGCAGATGGAGTTCAACCTGGAGAAGTGTGAGGTGGTACACTTTGGAAGGACAAACTCCAAGGCAGAGTACAAAGTAAATAGCAGGATACTTGGAAGTGTGGAGGAGCAGAGGGATCTGGGGGTACATGCCCACAGATCCCTGAAAGTTGCCTCACAGGTAGGTAGGGTAGTTAAGAAAGCTTATGGGGTGTTAGCTTTTATAAGTCGAGGGATAGAGTTTAAGAGTTGTGGGGTAATGATGCAGCTCTATAAAACTCTGGTTAGGCCACACTTGGAGTACTGTGTCCAGTTCTGGTCACCTCACTATAGGAAGGATGTGGAAGCATTGGAAAGGGTACAGAGGAGGTTTACCAGGATGCTGCCTGGTTTAGAAAGTATGGATTATGATCAGAGATTAAGGGAGGGTTTTACTCTCTGGAGAGAAGGAGGATGAGAGGAGATATGATCGAGGTATATAAGATATTAAGAGGAATAGATGGAGTGGACTGCCAGCGCCTCTTTAGGGCACCACTGCTCATTACACGAGGACATGGCTTTAAGGTAAGGGGTGGGAACTTCAAGGAGGATATTAGAGGAAGGTTTTTTACTCAGAGAGTGGTTGGTGCATGGAATGCACTGCCCGAGTCAGTGGTGGAGGCAGATACACTAGTGAAGTTTAAGAGACTACTAGACAGGTATATGGAGGAATTTAAGGTGGGGGGTTATATGGGAGGCAGGGTTTGAGGGTCGGCACAACATTGTGGGCCGAAGGGCCTGTACTGTGCTGTACTGTTCTGTGTTCTATGTTCTATCCTTTCTTAGATATGGAGCCTAAAACTGCTCCTGTTAACTAAACCACCCTCCATTGGCTTACCTGGCTGCATTTGACAGCTCTGCTGATCTTCGAACTGTTCCTTTGGTGTTGTTGAGCTGCATCAACTGGTGAGTGAGGAGGTAGCTTTGTGTTCCATCTGTATCAGGTTGGTACTCATGTTTGCTGCAGGGTTCTCTAAGCTTACTTCTGAGAATTGACATTTTAAATATCAAGCATTTTCCGGCGGATACAGTTATCTGGGAATCTTTTCCACAAAATCCTTTTTGGTTTACTTTTCTATCCATCAACAAATGAAGGCACTTTGCTGTAAGCTCAGATTGGCTCCAGACAACTCAGGATAGGAAGGGAACAGCTGATCAAAAAACAGTCTTCTGAAGGAACTCAACATGGAGCAACATCCATGAGGAGGAGCAGAATTGTCGACATTCCGGGCTGAGAAGCAGTCGGTCAACATTGATGCAAATCTTGCTTTGAAAATTTAAGATGCAATTTCTTGTAGTCTCTTGGACAGATCAAAAGGAAGTTTCAAAATCTAGCATTCAGCAAGGAGACAACTTTTCCCGTTGAGTTACTTGACCTTTAGATTCTACATCGGGAGTATTGGCAAATTGCAGATGCCAGGAATGCAGACATGAAGTTGTGAGGAAAATTTACTAATCTGGGGTGAAATTATCTTGATGCAGCCTGAGTTTTCAAAGATCAGGGAAGCATGAAGTGAAAGCTTTATGTACTCCATTAAAACTTCAACTTATACCAAGAAATTTGCTTTGACTAAGTAATTGAACTGATGTTGGTATATTAAATATTCTCCATTTTATGAATAAATTTGCACTTAGATACTATTTTTGATAACTCAGAAGGCTTTATTAGCAAGTAACTCTTCTTGTCGGACAGTGGTGTAGTGACATCAACATGGGACGGAAGCGGATGGTCCTGAGTTCAAATCTGGCCGGGTCCCAACCTGGGCAGCAGCAGTATCTGTGCAGAAGAAAGACCTGGCAATCTACTTCGATCATGAAAACCTTATGGACAACTATACTATACATAGGGTCACCATGAGTCGACAAAGACTCGACAGAACTCAACAACAACAACAACTCTTCTTGGTGGAGTTACTGGTGTTAGTAGAGGAAGTGAGACATCCGGCTCACACACAAATCATCAGCTAAGCTGTTAATAAGATAATAAAGTTAAAAAAAAGTCTTCCAGTTCTTTATCTGTAATTCATTCATTTCAATGTTTGCATTCATTTCAAGAGGCAAGAATAGAAATAGCAAGGATGTAATGTTGGGACTTTTCAAAGCACCGTGAGGCCTCATTTGGAGCATTGTGAGCAAGTTTGGCCTCTATTTAAGAAAGGATGTGCTGAAACTGGTGAGGGTTCAGAGGAGGTTCGGGAGAATGATTGCAGGAATGAAAGGGTTAACACGCGGAGCGTTTGATGCCTCTGGACCTGCACTCACTGTAATGCAGAAGAATGAATGGGGGAATCTCATTGAAACCTATTGAATGTTGAAAGGCCTGGATAGAATGGACGTGGAGAGGATGTTTCCTGTAGTGGGGGAGTCTAGGAGCAGAGGGCACAGCCTCAGAATAGACAGACATCCATTTAGAACAGAGATGAGGAGAGATTTCCTTAGCCAGGTTAATAAATCTGTGGAATTCATTGCCACGGGTGGTTGTGGAGGCCAAGTCATTGGGTGCATTTAAGGCGGAGGTTGGTAGATTCTTGATTAGTCGAGGCGTGAAGGGTTATGGGGAGACTGGGGCTGAGAAGGAAATAGATCAGCTATGATGAAATGGGGGGAGCAGATTCGATGTATTGAATGGCCTAATCTTGCTCCTATATCTTATGGTGCTATGTAAGAAGGTTTCATCCACCTGAGACGGAATATTGTACCATGGAGTATTGCAGCAGTCCTGTGCTGTTAGTTGGGGTGTTGGTGTTGGCTTCGACCTTTTCCTGTCATATCTGGAGCGGGACTTGAAAGTCATGTCTCACCCAGTCTCTGCTGACCTTTGGCTCACTGCCTATGCTGAGAGAACCAGTCCCCGCTCTTTGTGATTGTGGTGTGTTAGAGGCTTCTATACAGAGAATGGAGGGCCATGGATCGTGTGCAGGCAGAAGGGATTAGTTTACTTTAGCATCAGGCTCAGTACAGGCATTTTGGGCTGAAGGACCTACTCCTGTGCTGTATTATTCTATTTTCTCTGTTCCTTTCTTCCATCAGCTCAGCCCTAGGGTCAGAAAAGGCAGCACCAATTTCCTTGTCTGAACTGACATAACTGAAAATGCATCGGTACTGAGATGCATCCTTTGAAGACAAACACAGCTTTCTGTATTTCCCTGACTTGCATCCCTGTCCCTCAATCACATTGCATTTGTTACAGTACATCTTTGGATTTCCTCGCAATTCCAAGCACACAGATGTGATTTCTGAGCAACTCATTAAAAATAAATTTTGCTCAATGCTGAACCACCCATGATTAGGTTTAAATAGTTGAACATCTGATTTAGGAAAGTGGTTATTTTTAGTCTGTTTGCCTTGTAAAATATTTACAGTGACACAACATGAAGTGAATTAGGCTTCCTCTTCTCACGCCTCCTCTCTTTAAGACCACCCACTCCTGCCATTGCCTCACCTTTTCTATTACCTGACCCTCTCTTCTCTTCCTTTCCACCACAAACAGTCCTGATATTTGCTTTCCTTCCCTTTCTTCACTCTTTCCATTCCATCCTGTCTCCTCTCCTATTTCTTTCCCTGTCCTCACACTCCCTCCTCCAACCCTCCTCTGTTTTTCCCCAGTCTTCTCTTTTTTCTCTCTCTTTCTGCTCCTTCTCCCCACCACACACACACTTCTCCCCTCATTCGAAGAGTTCAGAGTTTGAATATTATCATTTCATTATATCTTTAAGACAGAACATTCATCACAGGTATGTCTGTGTATTTCTGTGCGTGTTCATGCTGTGCTCCATAGATCAGAAGAGTTAGTGCAATAGTCTGTCACTTTAAAGTCCTGTCAGGTAAATTGTTTATGGGTGCTGCCTTGCAACATTAACCACCATTTCTTTGGCAACTTGAGAACGCACTTGTGGAGCCATTCTAGTCATACTCTTGCCTGTATTATTAGCACAGTAGAGCAGCTGATAAAGCTTCTGTCTCACAAAGCTCACAGCCAGGGTTTGTCCTGATCTCCGGTGCTGTCTGTGTGGAATTGACACCTTTTCCCTGGCATAGGTTTCCTCTGGGTGCCTTAGTTTCCTCCCACAAGCCAAGTGCATGCAGTTTATTGTCTATTGTAAGTTAGCCTGAGTATAGTAGGTGGTAGAGTTTGGGAGAAATTGATGGGAACGTGTGGACGGTTACTGTAGGATGGTGTGACTGTGGAGCCTGTTTCAATCTCAGATCTCTATGACTCTTAATTTTAGAAAATCTGCCACAGTAAGGCTCTCCAGTGATTCTAACCTTTCAGTAAGTTATTTGCAATACTAAAGAATTCCTTCCAAGTTATTCTTTTCTTTGGAAAGAGCCTTGGGATTGAGGATAATTGCATCCACTCCATTTCTGTAGGTTCTGAAGGTTCTCGAGAGATTTACTGTCTCCAGCAATCTATTAAACCTTGGTTAAGGCCACATGAAAAAACAGCCTCACCACCTCATGCTAATACCCATGATGGAGCAGCACGCACCTCCAGCTGCTGTCTCACAGATCCTGGGCCAGGGATCGATCCTGACCTCAGGTGCCAACTGTAAGGTTTCTGTGTTCCCTTTGTGGCCATACAAGTTTTCTCTGTGTGCTCCAATTTCCTTCCACAGCCTAAAGACATGCTAGTTAATTAACTACTGTACCTTGCACCCAGAGCAGACAAGTCGCCAAGTGAGAAAGGGGGGTTAAGGGGAGAAAAGGGACAGATGAGATTGCCTTGCTGAGTGCTGGCATGGACCCAGTGGGCTGTATGGCCTCCTTGTGTGTAATAATTGGTTAAGAAGTAAACTTCCAAAGCAACTAATAACTTAGATGAGGGAATTAAATGCAGCATCTCCAAGTTTGCGGATGACACGAAGCTGGGTGGCAGCGTTAGCTGTGAGGAGGATGCTAAGAGGATGCAGGGTGACTTGGATAGGTTAGGTGAGTGGGCAAATTCATGGCAGATGCAATTTAATGTGGATAAATGTGAAGTTATCCACTTTGATGGCAAAAACAGGAAAACAGATTATTATCTGAATGGTGGCCGATTAGGAAAAGGGGAGGTGAAACGAGACCTGGGTGTCATTATACACCAGTCATTGAAAGTGGGCATGCAGGTACAGCAGGCGGTGAAAAAGGCGAATGGTATGCTGGCAATCATAGCAAGAGGATTCGAGTACAGGGGCAGGGAGGTACTACTACAGTTGTACAAGGCCTTGGTGAGACCACACCTGGAGTATTGTGTGCAGTTTTGGTCCCCTAATCTGAGGAAAGACATTCTTGCCATAGAGGGAGTACAAAGAAGGTTCACCAGATTGATTCCTGGGATGGCAGGACTTTCATATGATGAAAGACTGGATCGACTAGGCTTATACTCACTGGAATTTAGAAGATTGAGGGGGGATCTGATTGAAACGTATAAAATTCTAAAGGGATTGGACAGGCTAGATACAGGAAGATTGTTCCCGATGTTGGGGAAGTCCAGAACGAGGGGTCACAGTTTGAGGATCAAGCGGAAGCCTTTTAGAACCGAGATGAGGAAAAACTTCTTCACACAGAGAGTGATGAATCTGTGGAATTCTCTGACACAGGAAATAGTTGAGGCCAGTTCATTGGCTATATTTAAGAGGGAGTTAGATTTGGCCCTTGTGGCTAAAGGGATCAGGGGGTATGGAGGGAAGGCAGGTACAGGGTTCTGAGTTGGATGATCAGCCATGATCATACTGAATGGTGGTGCAGACTCGAAGGGCCGAATGGCCTACTCCTGCACCTATTTTCTATGTTTCTATGTTTACTACAAATTGAATGATTGATGTAGCAATGTGAGATTCTGACAGAGTCTCCCTCATGTGTATTTTGTTTCCTTCCTGACAAAGAGGAGAGAGAGGTAGGCGCTGAGTTTCAGTTTAAATGCTTTTCAGGTTTCCAAACCTCAGCACAATTTCTGTAAGAAGACAAAGAATGCATTTAAGGGATGAGGGTCTGGCAGATTAAGGCATACCCTGGAGCTGAGAGCAGAGGGGCAGGGGGCAGAGAGTAACCAGGTAACACATCCTCCTTTCCTCATTCTCCTCCCACTCTGTACAATGTTGCATCTTCTCAACCTGACTCTTATCTGCTAGCCGAAGCGAGAGTTACAAGTAGATAATGTATTGGTCAGTCACTCTCCTCTGTGAGGACCACAACCTTCTCATTGTTTGGAGGCTTGCGTGCCACAATGACCCAGAGAGCTATGCTGGCTGGAGTCAGGGCCTTGTGCTTTGACTCTTGGTGGGGTCATCCATGCCAAACAGGTCAAAGGGTAGAGGCCAGATAAAGAGTGGTCCACTGATCTTTCAGGTTCAGGGGTTGAACTCAGGGCTAGGAAGCTCGACTGGTAAACAGAACAGTTACAGAAATAGCAATGAAGAATTCTACATCTCTGTGCAATGGTATTCCAAAGTCTCCAACTGGGACCTGCATGATGGACAGTATTGAAAACCAAGAGGAAGCTACTGACATGATGAAGGAAGCCCTGAATGCCACCAGAGATGAAGGACCCTCGTTGCTTCCCTGAATGCCAGTGGCAGAACAGGCAGTAAGTTAGTAAAGTCAATGTAGGTTCTCAATGGAAGTAAATGACCTGGAAGCAGTTCAGAGGAGGCCGACCAGACTAATATCTGGAATAGGAGGATCATCTTCTGAGTAACCATTGGACAGGTTAGGTTTGTATGTGCGAAGGAGTTGCAGTTTAAGAACAGCGGGTCTTAGTGAGAGCTGTGCAGTGTGTTGGCAAGGCCATATCTGGAATACTGTATACAGATTAGTCCCATTATGTAGGAAATTATCTAGTAACATTGGAGGAAGTACAAGGGATATTCACCAGATTAATTCCTGGAAATGGAGGTTTACCCTGGGCATAGTCTGTGGTTTGCACGACACTATTACAGCTCGGGGCGGTGGAGTTCAGTGTTCAATTCCAGCATCATCTGTAAGAAGTCTGTACATCCTCCCCGTGTGTTGGCTTCAGATGCTCTGATTTTCTCCCACAGTCCAAAGACGTACCAGTTGGTAGGTTGATTGGTCATTGTAAATTGTCCAGTGATTAGGCTAGAACTAAATCGGGGTTGTCAGGGGGTGTTGGGTACTGAATTGAATTGCCTTTATTATTTACATCCTTCATATACATGAGGAGTTAAAATCTTTATGTTACATATCTGTCTAAATGTGCAATGTGCAATTTATAGTAATTTATAATAAATTGTACGCACAACAGGACAGTCAATATAACAGAAATACAATTGTATCAGCAGGAATTAATCAGTCTGATGACCTGGTGCAAGAAGCTGTCCCGGAGCCTGTTGGTCCTGGCTTTTATGCTGCGGTACCGTTTCCTGGATGGTAGCAGCTGGATCAGTTTGTGGTTGGGGTGACTTGGGTCCCCGATGATCCTTTGGGCCCTTTTTACACATCTCTCTTTGTAAATGTCCTGAATAGTGGGAAGTTCACAACTACAGATACACTGGGCTGTCCGCACCACTCTCTGCAGAGTCCTGTGATTAAGGGAGGTACAGTTCCCATACCAGGCAGTGATGCAGCCAGTCAGGATGCTCTCAATTGTGCCTCTGTAGAAAGTTCTTAGGATTTGGGGGCCCATACCAAACTTCTTCAACCCTCTGAGGTGAAAGAGGTGCTGTTGTGTTTTTTTCACCACACAGCCAGTATGTACAGACAATGTGAGATCCTTGTGTTTATGCTGAGGAACTTAAAGCTGTTCACCCTCTCAACTCCAGATCCATTGATGTCTATAGGGGTTAGCTTGTCTTCATTCCTCCTGTAATCCACAACCAGTTCCTTTGTTTTTGCGATATTGAGGGAGAGGTTGTTTTCCTGACACCACTGTGTCAGGGTGATGACTTCTTCTCTGTAGGCTGCCTCATTATTATTTGAAATTAGGCCAATCAGTGTGGTATTGTCAGTAAATTTAATTAGCAGGTTGGAGCTGTGTGTGGCGATACAATCATGGGTACACAGAGAGTAAAGGAGGGGGCTTAGGTCACAGCCCTGAGAGACACTTGTGTTAAGGGTCAGATGGGCAGAGGTGAGGGAGCCCACTCTTACCACCTACCGGTGATCTAATAGGAAGTCCAGAATCCAGTTGTACAAGGCAGGATGAAACCCGAGGTCCCTGAGCTTCTTGCCTGGAGGGAATTATGGTACTCAATACTGAACAGAACAGCATTCTCACGTACACATCTCTCTTCTCCAGATGTGTAAGGACGGTGTGTAGAGCTGGGGCTATTGTATCATCTGTCGATCGGTTGTGTCAGTAGGCGAATTGTAGTGGGCCCAGTGTGGGTGGCAGCAAGCTGCAGATGTAGTCCTTAACCAGCCTCTCAAAGTATTTGCTTATTGTTGAGGTGAGTGCGACAGGACACCAGTTGTTCAGACATGTTAGCTTGGTCTTTTTAGGTACAGGGACAATGATAGATGTTTTAAAGTAGGAGGGCACTCTACACAGGGCCAGAGAGAAGTTAAAAATGTCTGTAAATACACCTGCCAGTTGTGCTGTGCACATCCTGAGTACCCGTCCTGGGATGCCGTCCGGTCCCGTAGCCTTTCGACTGTCCACTCATTGGAAATGCCTGCATACTTCAGCTTCAGAGATGACTAAGGTGCAGGTCACTTTGGCAGCTCTCCTCAGGGGCTCAGTGTTGGCGACATCAAATAGAGTGTAAAAATGGATTTTAGAACTGTGGCTCTAAGGGTGGGGAGGGCCTATTCAGTACTGCTTCTCTAAATAACTACAATCGGGTAAGGAGAGGTGAGACATTTGGATTTGTACTCCTTGGATTTGAGAAGAATGAAGGTGATCTTATTCAAATACATAAGATCTTAAAGGGTGGATCTTGTGATGTTTCCACTGGGAGCAGGGTCATGAACAAAGGGACACAGCAACAAAATCAGATATACAGAACTTCTCTCAGCGGCCGGTCAATCTCCGAAAATCTCTGTCCCAAGGGGGGTGAAGGCCGCATCAATAGGTATACAGCAAGGGGTCCATTCCTGAGCTGATTGCTCCACAAGCCAGAAACATCATTTCCTATAGACAATAGACAATAGGTGCAGGAGTAGGCCATTCGGCCCATCGAGCCAGCACCGCCATTCTCTGTGATCATGGCTGATCATCCACAATCAGTATCCAGTTCCTGCCTTATCCCCATAACCTTTGATTCCACTATCTTTAAGAGCTCTATCCATCTCTTTCTTGAAAGCATCCAGAGACTTGGCCTCCACAGCCTTCTGGGGCAGAGCATTCCATACATCCACCACTCTCTGGGTGAAAAAGTTTTTCCTCAACTCCGTTCTAAATGGCCTACCCCTAATTCTTAAACTGTGGCCTCTGGTTCTCGACTCACCCATCAGCGGGAACGTGCTTCCTGCCTCCAGTGAGTCCAATCCCTTAATAATCTTATATGTTTCAATAAGATCCTCTCTCAGCTATCTAAATTCCAGAGTATGCAAGCCCAGTCGCTCCAATCTTTCAATATATGACAGTCCCGCCATCCCGGGAATTAACCTTGTGAACCTACGCTGCACTCCCTCAATAGCAAGAATGTCCTTCCTCAAATTTGGAGACCAAAACTGCACACAGTACTCCAGGTGTGGTCTCACCAGGGCCCTGTACAGCTGCAGAAGGACCTCTTTGCTCTTATACTCAATTCCCCTTGTTATGAAGGCCAGCATGCCATTAGCATTTTTCACTGCCTGCTGTACTTGCATGCTTGCTTTCACTGACTGATGTACAAGAACACCTAGATCTCATTATGCTTCCCCTTTTCCTAACTTGACTTCATTTAGATAATAATCTGCCTTCCTGTTCTTACCACCAAAGTGGATAACCTCACATTTATCCACATTAAACTGCATCTGCCATGCATCTGCCCACTCAGCCAGCCTGTCTATATCATATAGCTACCTATATCATATCACTTTACATAGACTTGATATATGAGGGGTGATTGATAAGTTCGTGGCCTAAGGTAGAAGGAGTTAATTTTAGAAAACCTAGCACATTTATTTTTCCTATATTTACACACTTAGTCCAGCAGTTGTGCAGCATACTGATCCCTTCTTTGTAGAGGTCGGTGTCTTGGACCTCCAGAAAGTGGTCTACAGCAGGGGTGATTGATAAGTTCGTGGCCTAAAGTAGAAGGAGATGAGGAGAAACTTCAAACTTTCTGCATTTTCACTCAAAGAGTTGAACTGCATGTGCATGAACGAGAGCAGTGTAACACATCTCCTTCTACCTTAGGCTATGAACCTATCAATCACCGCTGCTGTGGACTGCCTGGAGGTCCAAGATGCTCTCATTACATGCACATGCAGTTCAACTCTTTGAGTGATAATGCAGAAAGTTTGAAGTTAATACTAATCTCTTTCTAACTTAGGCCACGAACTTATCAATCACCCCTCGTATAATCTTGATGTGGTGTTATTTTGGTTCCTTAAGGTTGTCATCGTCAGGGGAGGTAGTGCGGATAAGCTCCCACTACCTATTAATTGTTTCCAATAACGTGTGTCTAAAATAGCCTCTGACAACAAAGCCCAACTCCTGGTCTTCACGTGTGGCTTAGCTACTAAGCCCGGTGGAACTGTTTCCACTGAGGCGGGTCACCAGTACCTTAAAACCAGTCACTTCAGACATATGGGGCTCATCCACTGTGGTTGGCAGCTCAGGAAAACTCTGATCTCAAATCTCCACTGCCTTGTGGCTATACACACTCATGAGAAATGCTCTGGGAGTAAACCATGAGGGAAAAGTCTGGAGCTGGGGTCCCTAAGACAGTCCTGCATTCTTTTCAATGCTGACTGGCGACTCCTGCAACAGCACTGGAGCCAAACTGTATCGGTCTCTGCCGTTCCTTTGGATTCATCAGCTGCGTGGAGAGGGGAAGCCTGTTCCATGGGCAACAGCTTGCACTCCATATCGTACTGTCCTGGCTTGTGTATCACATAGACAGCTGGGGCATAGCATCCATGATTAATCCTGACCAATGGAGGCCCTCAGTGTTACTTAATTTAATTACCATGTTACTATTCATAAAAATACTAATTTTTGAATATTAATGAATACCATAAAACATGATTAATATTATTATTACTATCTTGAAAAATACTTCAACATTTTCTGGGAGAATTTGCATGAAGTTATATTTCTGAAATCAGGTTGTCCATAACCCTGGGAGCTCATGTACTTGAGGTGGAAAGCAAAAAGTATTTGAACGATCGAGAAATTGAGGGCAAACTTGCACAGAATTGGAGCTGAAGCCAACATAGGTCAGCCATGATTACATTGAATGGTGGGACAGGCTCAAGGGACTAATTGACCAATTGGCTTCTATTTTCTTTGTTCTTATGACAGTCCAGATCTATGAAAGCAGCACACATCAAAGTTGCTGGTGAACGCAGCAGGCCAGGCAGCATCTCTAGGAAGAGGTACAGTCGATGTTTCAGGCCGAGACTCTTCGTCAGGACTAACTGAAGTAGAAGAGTTAGTAAGAGATCTCTTCCTAGAGATGCTGCCTGGCCTGCTGCGTTCACCAGCAACTTTGATGTGTGTTGCTTGAATTTCCAGCATCTGCAGAATTCCTGTTGTTTGTGGATCTATGAAACTAAGTTTTACAAAATTCTGCATGTGCAAAGGGTTGGAACTTATCAGCAGAGTTTAGTAGGAAATCTAAAGAAACTATCCCATCAGCCATCTCTAGCGCCATGGTAACACAGTAGTTAGTATGACATTATTACAGCTCGGGGCATTGGAGTTCAGAGTTCAATTCTGACATCAGATGTAAAGAGTCTGTATGTCCTTCTCATGAATGTGTGGGGTTTCTTCCTGGTGCTTCAGTTTCCTCCCACAGTCCAAAGATGTACCAGTTAGTAGGTTGATTGGTCATTGTAAATTGTACTGTGATTAGGCTAGGGTTATATTGGGGAATTGCTGGTCAATGTGGCTTGAAGGGTCGGAAGGGCTCATTATGTGCTGTATCTCTTAATAAAGAAAGAAAGAAAGAACACCAGTTCCCTCAAGATCGAAGATAACTTGCTTCCACTCCAGTCTGTGTGTTGCTAACTGATTGATGAGGCAAATAAGGGAACTGCAGGCTGCATTCCATGATGAGGCAGTATCTATGATTCCTCTGACTGCCTGGTGTTAGGCATCCCAACACTTGGCCTTTCAAATGGAGCCTACTGACTAAAAACCATCAGTAACGTCCACAGTGTTAACACCATCCCTCCCAAGCCAAACTCTCAACAATGTCAGTGGGGCAGAACATTTGTGGAGGCTCAATTGCTGCCTATGTCCTCTAAAGACTTTGGACTCAGCTATGTTAACATATTGATAGAGCTGAAGGAGGTAGGTTCCCATTTCTCTAAGTTTGAAGTGCATTTGAGGGCCTACACAACCCTTGTAGATATTGGTTTATCTGTATTACTCAATGTACAGCTTGTTACCCTATCAGATACCCGTTGAAGCACAGAAACCAAAGCTCACATCTAAGGAAATCTCCACCACTGAGTTCAGAATTAGGACATCAAAGGAAGGTGGAAGATTCAGCAGAGCAGTCTTTTAATTAAAATACCTGGGAACTAAACAGATTTAAAATAGAAAATAAACTACTTTCTCTCAATGGAAGGTTTAATATTGACAAAACAAACTTCCTTTCCAACAACACATCAACAAATAGATTGTTCTCATAAGTACCCTGCTTCCAGTTCCCTCATGCATGGATTTTCATGGTTATGTCTTCCTCTTTCCGTGACCCTACTAATTACCTTCTCAGCCTTGGATTTATCATACAGCTCCTGAGAATGGATTTTCATCAAGATGTTTATAATTAGCCGTCATCTATGAGATACACTGAACACTTCACAAGACACTAAGTAGTTGGCTTGTTAACCTGCTGTTCTTGGAGGAATACTGTGTGAATAGATAGATGGTTACTTGTTTAATGAAGTTATTAAAGTGTAAGATGAAAATATTCTAGCATCATCACTGTACAGTTGAATTCACTGCTGTCAAAACCACCTTTGCTCACGTACATCATTTAATGCAATATAGTGCCGATTGTCTGTTGTATTTAATTCTGTTGATGTCACTAAAGTTCAAAAGTAGTGTACATCCATATATGTTATGGTATCATGCATTTTTAGCATGTAATTGAGGACAAATTTATCACATATTACTTTTATTAAAGCAGCCTAAAATAGTGAACAGAACATGAAGGTGTTATTCATATGAACTTTCTGAAGAAAATTATAAAATTCCTTATAAAGGACAGTTAGCAAAAATATAAATTTTATGAACTAAAGGAAAGTTATTGATTTTTTAGTTATAGTCATAGTCATACTTTATTGATCCCGGGGGAAATTGGTTAAATTTTCAGTAATAAAAACAGAAAATACTGGAAATAGCAGGTTGGTCTGTCAGGCCTGCACATGCAGGCTCCTCCCTGTCTCTACCCAGAAAACAGGAGTCACCTACCATTAGTTTCCAACTCATCACCTGCAACCTATTTAAACCCATCTCTCAGCCACAGTCTTTGTTTACCCATTGAAGCAGCCAGCCTCAACCACTTGCTCCTAGCCTTTAGTTACCTTGTTGCTTCAGAATGCTCAAGTATCTGTTCTCTCTTGTTTTGTGGCCTCTTTTGGCTTGTTATTTTGCAGTTTATTAGTGAAGTTTCATTTACTGTTGAATCATCTCCGCTGATCTGCTTTTGGGTCAAGCCTCCTCTACAATTCCTGTGAGTTCTTCGGATCTGTGTGGTGAGTTGGAGAGCATTCGGCTCCAAGGTTTTTGGAGCACCTGAATCAGTTAATTGTTGTTTAAAGACAGTTGTTCTAAAGACATTTAGAGTTCCGTGTGTTCTTTCTCAAGCGGTTCATTCTTAGTAATGTAGTCTCCTGGTGCTTTCTGCTTAAGTATGTTAAGTTTATTTTGAGTGGTTCAGAGATTCTATGTTACTTGTATTATTTAAGAAGACCCTGATTAGCGCTAATCACAGGGTCCTAATTTTGAGAATGTTACCTCTTGCGGTGTTGCTCGGCCAAGCCGCCGATGTTCTGTTGAAATTCTTATCACCATCTCTACATTGGAGTCTGCCTTTCCTCCTCACTTGGGTCCCAACATTTCCAGCGCACATTGTATCATGGCCAGCATCTGTCGAGAGCAATTGTAAGAGAAAATTAACAGCCGATGTTATTGGAGAACACACAGATTGGAAGTAATGGTAGATACTCTAAACAGCAGGATGTGACTAGCGTTGTCCAAGAACAATCTGTAGTGGGCCCGAACTATTTATGGCATTTATAAATAATCTGAACAATGGGTTAGAAAGTCACATTTCCAAACTTGCTGATGACACAAGGCCAAGCAGCATTGGAAGTAATTTGGATGGAAGGATAAATTACAAAGAGGTGGTACGTTTAAGAAATGGAATACTATGTGGTTGAACTGGCTTCAGTGTATAGAAATAAAGTTAAAAGCCTAAATCAGAGAAATCAGAGATTATTTTCTAAGTGTTCAAAAGCACTGGAGATCCAAAGAGAATTAAGGGCCCATGTCAATACTGATGCAGGGTCTTGACAAAGAATCACTGCTTAAAAGTTCAGGGATCACCCAAGTAGGCAGACATGAAGTGAATCTTTTCTTTCAGAGGTTCATGAGCCCTGGAACTCTCTTCTACCAAGGACAGTCTTTGACTATATTGAAAAGCAATCTTTGAAAAGCAAGGAGTTAAAGATTATTTGGGGATAGGCAGAAATGTGGAGCAAAGGTTTCAATTGATTCAGCAGTTAGTCTTACAAGACCATGGATCTGTGCCTGGAAAGTCTTCACTCTCCAGGGCACAGGCCTGGGCAAGGTTGTATGGAAGACCAGCAGTTGCCCATGCTGCAAGTCTCCCCTCTCCACGACACCAATGTTGTCCAAGGGAAGGGCATTAGGACCCATACAGCTTGGCACCAGTGTCATCGCAGAGCAATGTGTGATTAAGTGCCTTGCTCAAGGACACAACACATTGCCTTGGCTGGGGCTCGAACTCACGACCTTCAGGTCGCTAGTCCAGTGCCTTAACCACTTGGCCACGTGCCCACAATCTTACTAAATCTTACTAAATGGCAGAGCAATCTTGAATGGGTGGACAAATTTCTTCAGGAAGTTCATATAAATAACACCTTCATGTACCTGTTCACTATTTTAGGCTGCTTTAATAAAAGTAATGGGTGAGAAACTTGTTCTCAATCTCATGCTAAAAATGCATGATACCACAATAACCTCAGTGACATCAACAGAATTAAATGCAGCAGATAATCGCTACTCTACTGCATTAAATAATGTCTGTGAGCAAAGGTGGTTTTGACAACAGTGGCTGAGTGGTGTAATCCTGCTCCTAATTCAAACTTTCGAATTTATTGATCAGACAATAACAGGATCTCAAGAGACACACATGGTTTTACAATTGCATCTTTCAACGTTACCTGTTAATCCAGTTTGAACAATTAAATACACATGAAGTGCCTGGTGACATCTTTGAATGGTTTCTACCCAATTTTATTTCAGTCTGCTGTTGCATAGAATTATGGAGCTGGAGAGAAAATCAGCTTCATTCTCTTGTAATGGTCTAGTGTTTTTTCCCTTCTACTGTCTGCGTGAGATGTTGGGGCTATCGGGACTTTGAGACTTTCTTTTTACCGTGCCCATGGTCTGCTCTTATCAAATTACGGTGTTGCTTTGCACTGTTGTAACTATATGTTATAATTATGTGGTTTTTGTCAGTTTTCGTCTTGGTCTGTCTTGTGTTTCTGTGATACCATACTGGAGGAGTGCGGGCACGTGGCCAAGTGGTTAAGGCATTGGACTAGCGACCTGACGGTCGTGAGTTCGAGCCCCAGCCGAGGCAGCGTGTTGTGTCCTTGAACAAGGCACTTAATCACACATTGCTCTGTGATGACAGACGACTCTGTAGAGTCCTGGAGAGTGAAGACTTTCCAGGCACAGATCCATGGTCTTGCAAGACTAACAGATGCCTTAATACTGGAGGAACATTGTATCATTTTGTAATGCATGCATTTCTAAATGACAATAAAACGAGGACTGAGTGTCCTCATAATCTAATAATCTAATAATAGTGTTACACATCAGGAGTCATGTTGTTGCAGAACACTTATTTCAAAGTTCAAAGTTCAATAGAAACACTCAAAAACTTCTATACCTATACTGTGGAGGACATTCTGACAGGCTGCATCACTGTCTGGTGTGGAGGGGCTACTGCACAGAACTGAAAGAAGCTGTAGAAGGTTGTAAATCTAGTCAGCTCCATCTTGGGTACCAGCCTACAAAGTACCCAGGACATTTTTAGGGAGCAGTGTCTCAGAAAGGCAGCATCCATTATTAAGGACCTCCAGCACCCAGGACATGCCCTTTTCTCACTGTTACCATCAGGTAGGAGATACAGAAGCCTGAAGGCACACACTCAGTGATTCAGGAACAGCTTCTTCCCCTCTGCCATCCGATTCCTAAATGGACATTGAACCCCTGGACACTACCTCACTTTTAAATATATATTATTTCTGTTCTTTGCATGATTTTTAATCTATTCATTATTTGTATACTGTAATTTATTTTTTTTTCTTCTATATTATGTATTGCATTGAACTGCTGCGGCTAAGTTAACAAATTTCACAACACATGCCGGTGATAATAAACCTGATTCTGATTCTGATTATCAAAGTACATATGTCACTATATAAAACCCTGAGATTCATTTTTGCGGGCATACTCAATAAATCCAAAGAATAATAACCATAGCAGAATCAATGGAAGGCCACACCAGCATGGACATGACAACCAGAGTACAGAAGATAACATACTGTATAAATACAAAATAAAGAAATAAGAATATTAATAAATAAGCAATACATATTGAGACCATGAGCAGGGTCCTTAAAAGTGAGTCCATAGTTTATGAAAATATTTCAGTGATGGAGCGAGTGAGGTTGAGTGAAGTTATTCTCTCTGGTTCAAGAGCCTGATAGTTAAGGGTTAATAACTGTTCCTGAAACCGGTGGTGTGAGTCCTGAGGCTCCTGCACCTTCTTCCCGATGGCAGCAGCGAGAAGAGAAGACAGCCAGGGTGATGGGGGTCCCTGATGATGGATGCAACAGCGTTTCATGTAGATGTGCTCAATGGTTAGGAGGCCTTACCCGTGATGAACTGGGCCACATACACTATTTTTCGTCAGATTTTCTGTTCGAGGCTATTGGTGTTTCCATTCCAGGTTGTGATGCAGCCAGTCAATTATATCCCATTCTAGAATAATATGAATTTCATAATCCTTTCCATTATTCAGCTCCAGCTACACAAACACCAGTTGACAAAGTTAGGTCAAAAGAGTACTATTTGTTGAAGAGTTTATCACATGCAAGGAGCTCAATATCCACAGGTATTAGTTGGTTCAGGAGAGTTGTTAGAATGTTAAAAATTTGACATCCATGTCAGTCTCTCCTTGAACACACCCATGAAGATTGGCTAAGATCAGGTGAGTATCCTGCCTTCAGAAGTTAGCTTGGATATTTAAATATTGCAATTTGTCAGACCTTGACTCTTGAGTTATTTGCAACTCAAGGTAAGTGAGAATCCTGGATCCACCAGGTAAGTGCATTTACTCTCTTCAGGTGAGTACAGATTAACCACTTTCCACAGCACCACTAAGAGTCCCTGACAGCATCTAAGCTATTATCTTCCAACTAACCCTTGGACCTTCAGATCCTTTGCTCCATCCACTGCATTCCCCAGCCACAATTTAGCAAGTCGCCCTGACAGCCCCAATGTTGCAGAAGGGATTTGTCCAGCAAGATTTTTGAGAGAAATAATTCATGTATATTTCAAATTGAACAAGTATGGTGTAAAAGTGTTACAGTATAACACTGCTCTTTATAGAAGTCTCCAAACACTTTCTAATGATCAATTTTCAATCCAATGAAAGAGAATAGGATTCATAAAAAACAATGACATATCATACTAGGCCATTCTCTCGGGTGTGGACACGGACTGGCAATCAACTACAGTAGGAAGTTCATAGTTCAAAGATCATGACTACAATCAGGTTGGCTGGTTTGACATCATCACTATCAGTAACTAATAGTTTATGGTTTGACTGCTGGACATAAACTTTTAAAAGATAATTACAAAAGAGAAAATCAATTCCTTGCTAAAGCCACAGTTACTTTTTATCCTGGGTTTATTACAACATTTATCCAGGAAATTCATCTTTAACTTCTGGGAATTCCTGGACAATCCTAGAAGGCTTATGTTTATCACTTTCTCTGAGATTAGTCTGTATTTTGCAGTGAAAGAGACTGAAAGACGGACTTGGTGTCTGTACCAACCTTACTGTCAGCACGCACAGACTGCAATAAACAAAGTGGTTCTCCTTTCACCTCGCATACGTCAACTTGTATAACTGGGCACACTCAATAGCACAAAGTGACAAGGTTGCAATTAGCTAGAGAAGACCAAACAGATCGAAACTTGCAACTGCACTCATATTGATGTATGGATGTCATTTTGTCAAAGGTTCGAGCTTCAGCAAATTGGCTGTGAGAGTTAAAGGACATGAGAAAACCTGTCACAGATCATGGAACAAGTCACAACAGCTGAGCTGCAAATGTCAGATCTACATAACAAAATGAAGAGAAGCAGGGCTCAACACAGCTCATGCTTAAGCACTATTTTAAGATTTTGATTCAGAATACGCCTGAATATTGGACTGGGAATATGCAGAGCATTAGAGAAAATGTGAATATAAAAACAGTGAATAAAAGCAGAAAACTTTTGAAATTCTCCAAAATCAGGCTGTGTCTGCAGAGAGATGAACAAAGTAAATATTATAGGTTATCAAGTTTTCATCAAAACTGGGAAAAGTTGAATGTAGAGAGTTTTAATATGCAGGGAAAAGGGCAGGGGTAGATAAGGAAGGGAGAACACAAAAGGGAAGTGATAGAGAGGAAATAGAAAAAATTACACAGTCCTCATTACTTGGGAGGGATAAGGAACAGATTTCCTGTGGATAATAAAAGCATGGATACAGCTAGGGCTGCTGGTAGTGACTCTTAAGATTTCAATGTACGGTGGTCAACCCCTCTATAGATGTAACATATTTCATGTAAGTCTCAGCTTGTACAATACTTTTCAAAAGTCTTAGGCACACACACACAGACTCACTCACACACACATATATATAGCTAGGGTGCCTAAGACTTTTGCACAGTACTGTATTTGTCAACATGGAGTGGACAGCAAGTTTGTAAATCTGGCAGGAGCAAAGGATGTCAGGAATGGCGAGGGTGGAGTGCCATGGGAGGGGTGTGGGACAGGCAGCAGAGAAGGAGTGTTAGAAGTGGGGGGTGGTGCAGATGCAGACACACCCAGCCCTGAGACACCAGGCAAGATCATTTTATTCCAAACAATTGGTTTATTAATCATTACAGAATGTCTCTCTGATGTTTCCTGCTCCCTCCCCTCCCCTCCTCCTACTCCTTTTCCCATCTATGATACCCCTCTCCCTGCCCTCTTTCCACTCTCAGTCAACAATAGAGACCCATATCAGGATCAGGTTATCATTCAAGATTTAGTATGCTGTGTAAAACCCTGAATTTCGTTTCCCTCATAGACAGCCATGAAACAAAGAAGAACCGTGGAACCAACCCGTTTAAAGAAGACATCAAACATTCAACCCCCTCCCCGACACACAAAAAATAATTGCACAACAGTAACAAAAAACATGCATCAACACAGAATCAAAATGCATATTTCAGTACAGTTCACCTCAGTGTTCATTAGTGCAGGCCACCACCATTCAAAATTTGCCCAAAAGTAGTAACAAAAAAGAATGATAATCATAAACTGATTTAGAGTCCAATTCTACAATCTGGGTCGATTAAACCTTGCTCTGATACCATCCGCTGACAGCACCAAGGGAAAGAGAGATCACTTGAAGAGAGGGACCTACCCTCGTGAGCAGCAAGCAGGAGGTTGGTAGACAGCACTAAACACTCGCTCACCTTCCATACTGGCCTCAATGATTTCAGTCTACTCAGTCTTCCTCGGCATTTTAATCGGTAAGATTGCCGAGAAATGGAGTTTGATCATGGGTTTGCCTCCTACCTCCTGGTTTGCTGGCCTCCATGCTGCACATGTGGAACACTCTCAGTAACAGCAAAGCACCAGATCGTCTGATCAGCCTGAAATCACAACGCCAGAACGTAGATTACAGTCTCTAATGATAGCAGAACCATAGCTGAAATAAAAGGAAGCTGTAAAAGAAGTGAAAGGAATTGCTTCGTGAACAGTCTAGAGGATGTCGCCTTTGATAGCATTATTCGTTCGTGTCTTCTTCTTCCAGAAGCTATCCCATGTATATGGCATGAATTTTGGGCTTTTTTTGCAGCAGGACACTGCAATACGTAGAATTACTGCAGTATTGTGCAAACGTCTTTGTCACTCTACCTATATATATGTGCCTAAGACTTTTGCACAGTACACAATTTCCTGTCCCCAAATGTTTATGAGCATGGCCCCAGCTCTGACTGCATAGTGATTATTAGTAATTCACTTCCTCCCAGCCCAAGACATCAAGTACATTCAATCCTATAGCAAACAGGATTCACCAGACCCCAAAGGAGAGAACTCCAGAGGTTTTCCAGTGCTCCCACTTCAATGCAGCTGACTTCAGGAGTGAATGTGTCTACAGATAGTAATCAGTGGAGAACAATTACTTAATGTAAATGACTGTTACATTTCTAGTGGTGTATGGTGAGCAAGGTTGACATTGGGGCAAGTGCACAAACAATCACTCAGTATAGAGGAGGTATAAGTGAAACTCACTGTCTTGGACTAGTGGCATCTATGTTCACTCTGCAAAAATTACCAGAAGCATGTGTTATTATGCCACTTGCAGACTGCTATACATTCTAAAGGAATACACTGTAACATTATCTCTTCTTTCAGTTAGTCCTGACGAAGGGTCTCGGCCCAAAACGACGACTGTACCTCTTCCTAGAGATGCTGCCTGGCCTGCTGTGTTCACCAGCAACTTTTATGTGTGTTACAATGTACCATTTCCTATTTTCTCCCAATTTGAAGGCCAGAGTGAGTTTTAATATCTCGGGTAATGATGAGTTTGAGTACAGAGAGGAAATTAAGAACCTGGTGGCATGGTGTGAAGACAATAACCCATCCCTCAACGTCAGCAAGATGAAGAAATTGGTTGTTGACTTCAGAAGGAGTAGCGGACCGCACGACCCAATTTACATCGGTGGTGCGCAAGTGGAACAGGTCCAAAGCTTTAGGTTCCTCGGGGTCAATATCACAAATGACCTGACTTGGTCCAACCAAGCAGAGTCCACTGCCAGGAAGGCCCACCAGCACCTTTACTTCCTGAGAAAACTAAAGAAATTTGGCCTGTCCCCTAAAACCCTTACTAATTTTTATAGGTGCACCGTAGAAAGCATCCTTCTAGGGTGCACCACAATCTGGTACGGAAGTTGTCCTGTCCAAGACCGAAAGAAGCTGCAGAAGATCGTGAACATGGCACAGCACATTTCACAAACCAATCTTCCGTCCTTGGACTCACTTTACACCGCACGCTGTCGGAGCAGTGCTGCCAGGATAATCAAGGACACGACCCACCTAGCCAACACACCTTTCATCCTTCTTCCCTCCGGGAGAAGGCTCAGAAGCCTGAAGGCTCGTACGGCCAGATTTGGGAACAGTTTCTTTCCATCTGTGATAAGACTGCTGAACGGATCCTGACCCGGATCTGGGCCGTACCCTCCAAATATCCAGACCTGCCTCTCGTTTTTTTTTGCACTACCTTAGTTTCCATTTTCCTATTTTCTATTTATGATTTATAATTTAAATTTTTAATATTTACTAATTTTTACTATTTTTAATATTTAATATTTGTAATCCAGGGAGCAAAAAGAGCAGAATCAAATATCACTGTGATGATTGTATGTTCTAGTATCAATTGTTTGGCGACAATAAAGTACATAACGTATATAATATTTTTTGGCATGAGCACCTTTCGCAACTGAGCTTTAAAGTGCTGATGTAGTAACCAAATAATTGTGGAGCTTTCAATGTTCTGCACAAAAACATAGGAAATCTGACAGTAATTTCTGGAGTACACACTTAACTAACTGCAGGAATCCATGGCTCTTTATTTCCCCATACAGTATAGTGTTGGAGCCTTCTTGAGTGGGAGCGGCAGAATTAAGAAACAAAGAGTTTAACTAACTTTGTGTAATTAAATGAATTAAGTTAACTAACTTGGTGTAATTCCAAACAATCCTTGCAATCAAAGAAGTTGCAGATATGAAGCATTGGTGAATGAGGTGAAACTTAAGGTTAAAATATCAAAAAAAAAGTTACAGTGTAGCTGAGAATATCATGGAGTTCTGCAAATTTTGCAAACATCAGGAAATTTGTCTCTTCATTTTTATGACAAGACTCTCATTTTTGCTTGCACTTTTATTCTCAGCAGAAGATTCCTCGAATGACACGTTCAGTCAGGCTCCAAACAAAATGATCTACAGCGACACAGCTCAGAAACTCGACTGAACATTTTTATTGGATGTCAGAATCCTGCTGCATATCTCCTTAATGCTTTTTAAAAGCTCAAAAAATGGTAAAATTCATTGGCACTGATTGATAAATGGCATTGTTCAGCGTCTTGGAAATAATGCCATAGGTGTTCGAAGGTCAGATTTCACACTGATTCTAAGAGTTAGAAGCTAGAAGCCCATGAGCCTGCCCACAAAGGGCAGGATTTGAATGCTGCTTATTGGCACGTGGCCAAGTGGTTAAGGCATCGGTCTAGTAATCTGAAGGGCACTAGTTCGAGCCTCAACTGAGGCAGCGTGTTGTGTCCTTGAGCAAGGCACTTAACCATACATTGCTCTGCGACGACACCAGTGCCAAGCTGTATTGGCCCTAGTGCCCTTCCCTTGGACAACATCAGTGGCGTAGAGAGGGGAGACTTGCAGCATGGGCAACTGCTGGTCTTCCATACAACCTTGCCCAGGCCTGCACACTGGAAACCTTCCAAGGCGCAAATCCATGGTCTCACGAGACTAAAGGATGCCTACATTATATGATGTCAAGTGCCTGTGATGCCCTGATAATAAACTCAACTTTGACCTTGACAAGTACTCATTACCAATGGCACTCTTCCAGCCATTAACGAATGCTCTTTATGTCACCATGGGTGCCTCAGTAATTCCATAGGGATAGAACACATTGCTAGATTTAGGGAACAGGGCCTAGATTTATTGCTGGATTACATCTCCCACAGAAAGGATGATGTCTGCTCAAGGAATTGGCAACACTAAGAAATTAGATCAGTTTACCACTGGGCAATTCTGCAGAGCCATTCTACTAAGACCTGACTTCCTTTGTGTTGGTTAGCAGTTCTTCCTTCAGGCTAAAAACATCATAACAACTATTTCCACAGTGTTTTTGCCCAATTTTATGAACTTGAAGGGTTGGGGGGGGGGAAATCAACATAATTTGTGTTAACACTACACATGACATCCATTTTCTATATCCTAAAATGTGAACAACCTATTGCCAACTGGACACAGGAAAAATGTTAGTGAGAACATCATATGATAAATATATGACTGACAATGAAGGTGCATTAAGGGGAATGAAATTAGTTAGTGTTTTCTACTTCGGCTTTTCCACTATTGCAATGAACCAGTAGTCTTACATTTATTGAGAGAATAGCAATCTTCTTATCTATGCCCCTCATAATTTAGAGAACAGAAGACCATAAGATATAGGAACAGCATGTGGCCATTTGGCCCATCAAGTCCACTCCGCCATTTCATCATGACTAATCCACTTTTTCCTTTCCAGCCCCAATCTCCTGCTTTCTTCCCATATCCCTTCATGTCCTGACTAATCAAGAATCTATCAACCTCTGCCTTAAATATACATAAAGACTTGGCATCCACAGCCACCTGTGACGAAGAATTCCACAGATTCGCCACTCTCTGGCTAAAGAAATTCCTCCTCATCTCCATCCTAAATGGATGCCCCTCTATTCTGAGGTTCTGTCCTCTGGTCTTTGACTCACCCACCATAGGAAATTTGGTATCTTTCAATCAGATCTATCTTCTATCCCTAACTCACTACTCCTTTGCCCCTAAAAAAAACTAGTCTCTTATCATAGCCGGAAGGTTCTAACCCAGGGAATATCTTGTGAATTTTCTCTGCATCTTCTCTAGCAGACTTATACTTCCCTGTGTTTCAGTTTCAAGGTGTAGAGTGTTCTAACTGCTGTCAGGTTTTCTCAAACTGCACAAGTGAGTATATTTTAAGCATAATGTATAAACTCTAAAACACAAATTGAGAAGACCAAACCTTGTCATCCTGTAAAAGGAACTACAAAAATGCATATTATTTTGATTTCTGTCCCACTAGCACTTGGCATCAGCTACAGAGCAGGGAGAGACCACAGTGGTATGTGAGTGATGTTCATGTCAAAGGGAAGGTAGAATCAGCAGGTAGACATGTGAGTAGTGAACACAACGCTTTGGCAGTTCATGAGCCAAGTAGCAACCTACATCAGGACTGAGAGTGTAGGGGGAGATACCCAGTATGAAGAGATGAGAGTTGGCGGGGAGGAGAAATGAGGCAAAGGTTGGCAGATGATTAAAGGAACCAGGTGAGAAGGTGAATAATGGACAGATGGAAGTAGATGAGGGAGGAGCTAAGGTGGGGTTTTGAGTAGTTCGATATTTAATCAAACTCAGAAATTTGCTGAGCGAGATTTTTATCAAATATTGGTGCCTTTATCCTCCGTGGACTATGATTCTGATTCTGATTCTGCATCAGCTCCCGGTAGATAGAGAAACAGAGCCAATATTTTAAGTTGGGACCAATCATCAGATTGTAACATCTGTAGTTTGTTCATGTTACCCAACTGGATTTCAATCATTTAGCTATAATGGTAAAACACATCCCTTCTCTGTGAATCAGGTCTACAAAATGACCAAAAAGATACCATCCTAAAATGGAACCTTTGCAAGTTCTGACATTGATCAGGAGGTCTGCCTCATGTGGAGTTTTCTTGGTTTGGGAAACAAAGCTCAGAATCAAGTGAAGGACTGAGACGTTCTAGGGTAATGGATGAATTTTACACAGAAGGACATGAAGAGAGCACTTGACTCATTCTGTCTCAGAAATACCTCAAGTTAAATTGAGTTTATGGTCGGGTGCAGTGTGCAGTGAGATACACGAAGAGTGATAACCCTGTTTGTAGCAGCATCATAAGCACAAAGGTACACACAATTCACACAACACCTGCCTATTTTAAATGCAGATTATACATAAATTACAAAACAGAGAAAAGAGAGGGAATAAAAGTGTCACGGTGCACACTCACAGGACGCGATCCAGGTGCGGCAGACGGCAGGCTCAGTCACTGTGCACGTTGGCGATGACTCATCCCAGAGCAGAAGAACAGCAGACCTCCATGAAGAGACAGAAACAAGATTCTGGTGGTTGTCTCCCAGGGTCCGAGGAAGACTAAACATTGTGCAGTCATCTGTGGATACGCATGAGACTTCGGAGGCCGAAGGCCGAAGCACACCTGCGGTTGCAGGTTGGACGTAGAATGGCGGTTGTTAGAACAGGTACACACACAGCTTTGTGGCGTCGGTCTCGTGCTGCTGCAAGGCACTGATTTCGGTCATCCTCACAGTCAGATGCGGCTTTTCTGGTCAGGGCGCGCCATGCAGCCCTGTCGGCTGCAGACTCCTCAAGTTGTCGAGGATGGAGGTCTGCCCATTTGATGTACGACGTCAGATTGTCTTTGAATCTGTTTTTGGGGTAGCCCTGAATGCGACTGCCATGTTGACACAATACCAACAGAGCATCAGAGGCATGACCAAGCGACACCATGAGACAAATCATTCTCCACAAACACACAGTAAGACTCTGCACATCGAGAGTCCCCTTTAAATAAACATAGAATGCAGGAAACACATGCCAATCACTACTAACTTGACATGATCAAACAAAGAGCACCAGGGCTTAACAGCTCCAACAACTAGTAAATACAGGTGATTGAGAAACCCAACACTCTACCACAAGCTGCGGAGGCCCATGTAAAAGCAAGCTCTCAGGACAGGAGAAACAAGAAGATGGCGCTGAGGCAATAAACTAGTCATGAGTTTATCAAATGGCAATCAATGTTCAATGGTTGACACATGTACCGAGATATAGTTCAAAGCTTTTGTTTCATGTACATTCAGCTTTAATTGAATCAAAGTCAGATAAAGAAAGCAGAATTCAGAATGCAGAGCAAACATGAGGGCCCAGGTAATTTACTGTGGGATTTCTTTCTTTCTTTAATCCTTATGGTTTTTTTTAATAAGTTAAATCAGTTATTTATAGGCCAAACAGCTGCAGGGATGTGGATTACAAATTACAACTGGAAATAGAAAAGGCTTGTCAGAAGGGCAGTGTTATCATAATTGTGGGGGATTTTAACATGTGAGTAGATTGGGAAAATCAGGTCAGCACTGGACCTCAAGAGAGAGAATTTGTCGAATGTCTGCGAGATGGCTTCTTAGAACAGCTTGTTGTTGAGCCTACTAGGGGATCGGCTGTACTGGATTGGGTATTGTGTAATGAACCGGAGGTGATTAGAGAGATTGAGGTGAAGGAACCCTTAGGAGACAGTGATCATAACATAATTGAGTTCACTGTGAAATTAGAAAAAGAGAAGCCGAAATCTGATGTGTCGGTATTTCAGTGGAGTAAAGGAAATTACAGTGGCATGAGAGAGGAACTGGCCAAAGTTGACTGGAAAGGAACACTAGCGGGAAGGACGGCAGAGCAGCAGTAGCTGGAGTTTATGCGAGAAGTGAGGAAGGTGCAAGACAGATATATTCCAAAAAAGAAGAAATTTTCGAGTGGAAAAAGGATCCAACCGTGGTTGACAAGAGAAGTCAAAGCCAAAGTTAAAGCAAAAGAGAGGGCATACAAGGAAGCAAAAATTAGTGGGAAGAGAGAGGATTGGGAAGTTTTTAAAACCTTACAAAAGGAAACCAAGAAGGTCACTAAGAGAGAAAAGATTAACTATGAAAGGAAGCTAGCAAATAATATCGAGAAGGATACTAAAAGCTTTTTCAAATATATAAAGAGTAAAAGACAGGTGAGAGTAGATATAGGACTGATAGAAAATGATGCTGGAGAAATTGTAATGGGAGATGAGGAGATGGCGGAGGAACTGATAAAGTATTTTGCATCAATCTTCACTGAGGAAGACAGCAGTATACCGAACACTCAAGGGTGGCAGGGAAGAGAAGTGTGCGCAGTCACAATTACGACAGAGAAAGTACTCAGGAAGCTGAATAGGCTAAAGGTAGATAAATCTCCTGGACCAGATGGAATGCACCCTTGTGTTCTGAAGGAAGTAGCTGTGGAGATTGCGGAGGCATTAGCGATGATCTTTCAAAAGTCGATAGATTCTGGCATGGTTCTGGAGGACTGGAAGGTTGCAAATGTCACTCCGCTATTTAAGAAGGGGGCAAGGAAGCAAAAAGGAAATTATAGACCTGTTAGCTTGACATCGGTGGTTGGGAAGTTGTTGGAGTCGATTGTCAAGGATGAGGTTACAGAGTACCTGGAGGCATATGACAAGATAGGCAGAACTCAGCATGGATTGCTTAAAGGAAAATCCTGCCTGACAAACCTATTACAATTTTTTGAGGAAATTACCAGTAGGCTAGACAAGGGAGATGTAGTGGATGTTGTATATTTGGATTTTCAGAAGGCCTTTGACAAGGTGCCACACATGAGGCTACTTAACAAGATAAGAGCCCATGGAATTACGAGAAAGTTACACACGTGGATAGAGCATTGGCTGATTGGCAGGAAACAGAGAGTGGGAATAAAGGGATCCTATTCTGGTTGGCTGCCGGTTACCAGTAGTGTTCCGCAGGGATCAGTGTTGGGGCCACTTCTTTTTACATTGTACATCAACGATTTAGATTATGGAATAGATGGCTTTGTGGCTAAGTTTGCTGTTGATACGAAGATAGGTGGAAGGGCCGGTAGTGCTGAGGAAACGGAGAGTCTGCAGAGAGACTTGGATAGATTGGAAGAATGGGCAGAGAAGTGACAAATGAAGTATAATGTTGGAAAGTGTATGGTTATGCACTTTGGCAGAAAAAATAAACTGGCAGACTATTATTTAAATGGGGAAAGAATTCAAAGTTCTGAGATGCAACGGGACTTGGGAGTCCTCGTACAGGATACCCTTAAAGTTAACCTCCAGGTTGAGTCAGTAGTGAAGAAGGCGAATGCAATGTTGGCATTCATTTCTAGAGGAATAGAGTATAGGAGCAGGGATGTGATGTTGAGGCTCTATAAGGCGCTGGTGAGACCTCACTTGGAGTACTGTGGGCAGTTTTGGTCTCCTTATTTAAGAAAGGATGTGCTGACGTTGGAGAGGGTACAGAGAAGATTCACTAGAATGATTCCGGGAATGAGAGGGTTAACATATGAGGAATGTTTGTCCGCTCTTGGACTGTATTCCTTGGAGTTTAGAAGAATGAGGGGAGACCTCATAGAAACATTTCGAATGTTAAAAGGCATGGACAGAGTGGATGTGACAAAGTTGTTTCCCATGATGGGGGAGTCTAGTACGAGAGGGCATGACTTAAGGATTGAAGGGTGCCCTTTCAGAACAGAAATGCGAAGAAATTTTTTTAGTCAGAGGGTGTTGAATCTATGGAATTTGTTGCCACAGGCAGCAGTGGAGGCCAAGTCATTGGGTGTATTTAAGGCAGAGATTGATAGGTATCTGAGTAGCCAGGGCATCAAAGGTTATGGTGAGAAGGCGGGGGAATGGCATTAAATAGGAGAAAATGGATCAGCTCATGATAAAATGGCAGAGCAGACTCGATGGGCTGAATGGCCTACTTCTGCTCCTTTGTCTTATGGTCTTATGGTCTTAAATTGAGTTTACCATCACATGCACAAGTACAGTGCAATGGAAAGCTGGCTTGCAGGGTCTTCTGAAGCATGCAAGTACAGACAACACACAGAATATAAATTATATCTACATTAGACAAAATAGTGAAGAGAGAGAGAAAAAGAGGTCTTGCAAAGCAAGACTTCAGTGCAATAAAAGAAATAATTAGTGTCAAAAGTAGTGCAAGAGTTCGTCTGTAGCGCTGAGGTAGGGTTAAAGTTATGCAGGTTAGTTCAAGAACCTGACGGTTCCTATTATAAAATAACACAGGCCAAGAGTTAATTCAGTTTGTACTGGATGTATAATATAAATCTCTGCAGCCTTAATAAAACTGTTTGCATTCTAATACAATGACATCACTTTTCTCTCACAGGTCTTCTTTCGGTTAGTCCTGACGAAGGGTCTCGGCCCGAATCGTCGACTGTACCTCTTCCTAGAGATGCTGCCTGGCCTGCTGCGTTCACCAGCAACTTTTATGTGTGTTTCTTAAACTCATAAACAACTTTTAGCTCAAGCATTCTACAGACAGTGACTTTTGCATCCTGACTACTTTCTGAATTCCTTTTGGGTTTTATTAATGACTTCAGCTGTTGGATTCTATATCTCCAGCCTCACACCTGCATCCAAGAAGAAATGTCTATTAACGTACTAAACTGCTTCCGAATGTTAAAGACGCTTTTCTCTTTTCATCTAGCTTCCAAGTATTCCCCATTCTAAGCTCGCTCTATTCAATCATAATAACCATGGTTTCAGCTACTGTATATCCCTGCAAAACTGTATCAATGACTAACTCCATTCTTCATTCCAGAAGCCTCAATGAACTTCTGTATCAACCTTTCTAACTGCCTGAATTTCCCCTCCCCCCACCAAACCACCCCATTGCCCCTGTTGATTTGTTCCTCTTCAGAAACCAGATATTGCTATGGTGATGGATGGGACTGACTTTTACGTGTTCTGTTGAATGGAGATTAAGTATGTGCACACAAAGAAAGTACAGATGAAAATCCCCTCGAAGTCGGATTACTTGGGTAAAGAGAACATTTAGCAGAAGTGTTCTGCTGAATTACATTTTCGCTCAGCAGTAATCCTGGCGTGGATTGTAAGAATCTTTTTTAATTAGCTACATGCTTTATGTAAGACCACAAGAAATTGCAGAGAGTTACGAACACAGCCAGTCCTTTACTCAACTAACTTCCCCCATTTGACCCCATCTGTACTTTGCACTTCCTCGGGAGAGCAGGGTTCCCCCCCACCCCAGTAATCCTCTCCACTCACTCCACCCCATCAGGCAGAAGACACAAAAACTTACAGTACTGCACAAAAGTCTTAGGTATATACTGTATATATAGCTAGGGTACCTAAGCCTTTTGCACAGTACTGTAGTAATTTTACGTATTGCACTGTACTGCTGCCGTAAAAAAAAAACAAGTTTCATGACATATGTGAGTGATGATAAACCTGATTCTGATGTGGGTCTCTATTGTGGTCTGAGAGTGGGAAGGGGGCAGGGAGAGGGGAATCATAGTTGGGAAAAGGGGAAGGGAGCGGGGAGGGAGTGGGAAGCACCAGAGAGACATTCTGTAGTGATCAATAATTCAATTGTTTGGAATCAAATGATCTTGCCTGGTGTCTCAGGGCCTGTTGAGTTCCTCCAGCGTGTTGTGAGTGTTGCTTTGACCCCAGCATCTACAGATTATTCTGGGTGTGTCTATACCTGCCCCTGGCACTCCTTCACTGCCACCTGTTCAACACTTCCCCCATGGCACTCCACCCTCACCATTCCCAATATCCGTTACTCCGACAGATTCACTCACTCCACCGCCGATGCACTGACTGCTGCGTGCGTTATCCATGCCATGCACTGCAGCAAATTTTAACACTTCTTTAGCAGACTCTCCCATGCCCATAATCCCAGGCACATGGAACCACCACCAACCTCCAGTGCCCCTTGTCACTGTTGGGTCTGAATCTTGGAACTCCAAGCCTGTCAGTGCTGTAGGAGTAACTTAATGAGAAGAATTGCGAGAACTCCACAAACTATTAGCACTGGTTCATTATTGACAAATGTAACAAAGATACAGTAAAAAGCTTGTCTTGCATACTGTTTCTACAGATCAAATCACTACACAGTGGTAGGTGTAATCATTAATCATTGAGGTAAAACAATGTAAAACAATAACAACATATATTAAAGTGTAACAACTACAAAGAAAGTGCAGTATAGGTAAGCAATAAAGTGCAAATTCATAACAAGATGGATTGTGAGGTCAAGAGTACATCTCATCAGACAAGAGACTGGTAAGAGAGCAGGGCAGAAGCTGTTCTTGAGCCTGGTACTATGTGCTTTCAGACTTCTGTATTTTCTGCCCAATGGGAGAGGGGAGAAGTGAGAATCTCCAGGGTGGATGGGGTCTTTTGAAAGTCACTCACCATCACCATCTCAGGGGCAATAAAGGAGAACATAAATACAGTCATTGAGAGTGACATTATAAAGGTAACATCCTGGATCAACACAATGGTGCAGCAAATAGATAGACTGCCTTACAGAGTTCAGACCTGATCTCCAGTACTACCGGGTCAAGTTTTCACATTCCCTCTGCGACTGGGATTCCTCCAGGTACTCTGTGCTGGTTGGTTGGCTAATTGTCCTCAAGTGTGCAGATGAGTTGTAGAATCTAGAGGGATTGGTGGGAATGTAGAGAGAATGAAGAGGATTTAGCTTAGGACTGGGCATGGCCTCTGTAGGACGAAGGGCTCTGCGACTCATTGTCATGAACTCCTTGTAAGGATCTGGTAGTTTTGTCTCCAAGAGACAAACCTGAACCTTCATTCTTACATTCTCTGGTTATAATCCTTGTGGTGTTTATATCCTTGAGCTTCTCTCTGTTTGTTATTTTCTCTCTCTCATTCAGTATGCCTGCACATTTGACTATTTCTGCTCTGATTTCATGTACTCAGCTCATTCACCCCTCTATCTGAACTTCTCTCTCTCTGTCTCTCTCTCTCTCATTCTCTTTAACATCCGCAATCCTGCCTCCTCCTCATGTGAGATAAGCAAAAGTTTTGAAAAACAAAGGTCTGCGCAAAGCATCTGCTGAGAAGTGTTCTTAGTGTTCTTCTTGAATCACTCCCCAATTCTTGGAATGTTGGGAGCCCTGCCTCTCGTTGACCAAACTTTCATGATCCCTCACCCTTCATCATCGATTTGACTGGTGACATGTATAACTTTCTTTTACTTTTTTTCTTTAAAGCAAAATTGGAAGAGTGATAGAAGTAACTGGTCTCTCCAGATATGTCTGTACCCAGTGTTTTTATTGAGAGGAGGCTGCCTTCCAGCAGTGATCTAGGTCCCATGTGCTTCAGTTCTGCCACACAGTGAGATGCAATTCATTGCGTCAACACTTTTCACTGAAACACAGAACAAACAAGATCATCCGAACTAAAACAGAAAGAGATGGAAATACTCAGCAAGTCAGCCAGCATCTGTGGAGAGAGAAGCGGTGTTAATAGTTCAGGTCAAAGAACTTCTGGCAGAATTGTTTTGATGAAGGGACTCCATGTTGAGAACATTTATTTCTATTTGTATGTATGACATCATTTTTTTTATGATGTTTAAGCAAGCTCATTTGTACAGTGCAAGAGAACACAGTTTGTGAGGTTAGATAACACATTGTGCCGATATAATAAGATAAAGTGACAGGATACACAAAGGGTAACAGCTAAAACAATTGTACGGCCTAACAGTTCCTTTGACGATTCATTCCATTTAAATACACAATAGAAGATCTATTGATATTTAAGTTGTGATGGAAATTTCTTCAACATGGAATGTTAACTTGGTTTCTTTCCACATGAATGCTACCTGATCTGTTGATTCTTTCTAGTATATTTTGTCTCTGCACCAGTGTTGCTCGATACTGGTTGTCTCACCAGCTGGCAATAAGTATGACTCCATGACACTATCTACTGCTGGCAAATGGAACTGATGTTGACTCACTTTCATTTTCAGTGTGTGGAAATATGACTCCGTGGTGTCTTTTACTTCAGCTTTAAAATGGAAGAGACACCACAGATGGCACCAACATGAAGGCAACATTTACACCAGGGATCTCCACCATCCAGGCTATCGCTGCTACCATCGAGCACAAACTGCAGAAGTCTGAAGTCCCACACCACCAGGTTTAGGAATAGTGTCTTTCCTACAGCCACTAGGGCATGAAACAACCTGCACAACCCTAAACCTACCTCAGTGATGGAACACTACCGACCAGCGCTTACATGATCACGGACTGGTCTCTGAATATGTTTCTTTTTGCACTAATATCTTATCTTACACAGTCCTTCTCCTTCACTGTCTTGTATAAATTATCCATAATTTATGTTTTGTGTGGCTTCAATACCTATGTGCTTGTGATGCTGATAATGCTTCACCATACTTGTATACAAGACAATAAATTTGACCTGATTTGATGTTGCTAGCTTTTCTGGGCTATACAAATTTGTACTCATGTATCATTAGAAATTCGTCTTCAGCATCCCTCTGGAGTCTCCCACTTCGTCGTTGCCTGATGCTTTCCCTTCCCAGAGGCCCACCCACCAAAGGTCTTACATACTCACTGTCCATTACGCCACTGGCGTTTAGGGCGGCAATGAAGGTCCTCCATCTCTGGTGGTGTTCAGGGCTTCCTTCATCATGTCAGTAGCTTCCTCTCAGTGTTCACTACTGTCAGTCATGCAAGTCCCAGAGGGAGAGTCAGGAATACCATGGGACTCAGATGTAGAAGGATTCTTCATTGCCGTTTCCATAACAGCTTTGATTGATCAGTCAGGATTGTTAGCCCTGAGCTGAACCCCTGAACCTGGAGGACTGGTGGACCACTCTTAGTCTGTTCTCTACCCTTTGACCTGTTTGGCATGAGTGACCCTACCAAGAGCCAAAGCATAAAGCCCCGAGTCCAGTCAACACAGCTCTCCAGATCATTGAGGCACGCAAGCCTCCAAAGCACGACAAGGTTGTGGTCCTCTTGGAGGACATGCTCCTTAAGGAGGAGCAGCAGAAAGGACAAGTAGAGTGAGGGAAGGGTGGGGATGAATGTGAGCTGAGCCAGCATTAGCCAAGTCCACAACATGTGCGAGGACTGAACTGAAAGCCCAAGGATTGAACAGAAAGGAGGCCTTTGTCGGCATGCTGTCAGGAACTGACCACAGATTCTCATTAAATGCGCCATATAACAGCTTCCAGCCCGACATCAAGAGCCAACTCCAAACAGTCTAATAAGTATCATAGTTTATCTCCTGAAGAATCAGCATAGAATCTGACTGTTCTCCAGCCACACAACACAAGCTGCCGAAAGATTTTCCTGTAAATGCAGATGAGTTTATTCTCTGAAAACCAGATTTGTCTAAATCTATGACATCTACCTCTAAAGAGGATGCACAGCAGGGGTTCCCAACCTTTCTTTATGCCGTAGACCAATACCATTAAGCAAGGGCTCCATGGGCTTCAGGTTGGGAACCCTGCTGTAGAGTATCATGTGATCCTCAAAAGCTGATTGCAATTATTTCAGTTTAAAGACAAGAACTGAAGAAAATACAAATATATCTATGAGTGTGGCATGTTTCAGACAGTGAAGTGAGTATAAATATATTGCTCATGGTCCACTAAAATGGATGTACAGCCATCATTAATTTGAGTGGCCAGCCATTCCCTAAGGAGAAGGCTTTGATGGCGGAATGCTATGGGAGTGTATGGTGATTCATGGGCCAATGATATTGATGGTTTGATTTCTACAATCTACTTTTCTGAAAGTGAGTAGCTGTGAACATGAAATGATATATCTAGAATTGTTTCGGCGTGAACGTCATGCCAAGATCTAGCTTTGTGTAACACTTGCCTCTGTGTTAATGACTCTTGGAACTGCCTTAACATTCAAACAATGAGTTATTTTTGTACAAGCCATGGGAGACCACATTCAGGATTCAAGATTGTTTAATGTCATTTCCAGTGCACAAGTGTAAAGGAGACAAAATAATTGTTACTCTGGATCTGATGCAGCACAAAAAAGCACAATAAGATAAAGCACACAGTAGTAATAAAAAACACAATAAATATAAATATATAAGATAGTTTATATACATAGATTGACTGCACGTCCATGAAGTGACACTAGGCACAGGAATGTCTGTACTGTAAGATGACTCTGACAGGAGATGATGAAGTAGTGGTGGTTGGCGGTGTGAGGGGTGGGTTAGTGGGTGGAGGTGTGATGAGCCTCACTGCCTGGGGAAAGTAACTGTTTTTCAGTCTGGTGGTCCAGGCGTGGATGCTATGTAGCCTCCTCCCTGATGAGAGTGAGACAAGCAGACCGTGAGCAGGATGGGTGGAATCCTTCATGATGTTACTGGCTCTTTTGCAGCACCTTTCTGTATCTACGTCCTTGATGGCAGGTAGGCCGGTGCCGGTGATGCGCTGGGCAGTTTTGACTCCCCGTGTAGAGCCTTCCTGTCTGCCGCAGTGCAGTTTCCATATCATGCAAAGATGCAGCTTGTCAGGAAGCTCTCTACTGTGCATCTGGAGAAGGATGTGAGTACAGATGTGCAAAGTCCGGCTCTCTTCAGCCTCCTCAGAAAGTAGAGGCATTGGTGAACTTCCCTGATTGCATGGAATGTGTTCTGGGACCATGCGAAGTTCAGCGAGATGTACACACCCAGGAGTTTGTTTGAAACTGCTTGCAGTTTCCACCGCTGTGCCACCAATGTAAAGAGGGGTGTGAGTGGTGCGAATCCTCCTGAAGTCGATAACAATCTCCTTTGAATCTTTGACAATCAGGAAGAAGTTATTTGCCTGGCAACAGGCCGCGAGCTCTTCCACCTCCTCTCTGTAGGCCGTCTCATTGCTGTTGGTGATGAGCCCACCACTGTTGTGTCATCGGCAAACTTGACAATGTGATTGCTCTGGTGTTTGGCCGTGCGGTGATGTGTGAGCAGAGTTTACACCAATGAGCTCAGCACACAGCTCTGGGAGGCACCCGTGCTGAGGCTGATGTGGAGGGAGGAGCGGTTGTGCATTCCTGACTGTCTGAGGTCTGTTGGTTCAGTAGTGTATCAGATGGAGCTTCCAATCTTCAGAGATACATAGGAGCCAATGTTCAGGGTAAATACAGTGTATAAACATTGGAATTTCCTGTACTTGTTTAGGGTACCTCCTGTCATCAAAGGGCACCCTGTGGAGACATCGGTCTCACCCTTGGCCCCTGCACTGGTGGATGGAAGATTCAAAAAATAGTCATAGAAATCAAACCATCGGTATCATTGGTCTATATGCACCACAATAATTATATTGCCAACCATTCCATAACAAGGTAATTTCCTTAGGGAAATGTTGACATATGTAAATCAGTTATGGCAATGTATCCAAACTATTTGACCCATGAGAGATGCCTTTGGGTACAGTCTCCGTGTGCACATAGTTCAGCTCCCAATGCCTTGAAAGATATTACTTCTATGACAGCCTTTCAGGCACAAATATGCAAATCATCAAACATACAAATCATCAAAGTTGTGACACAATCTAACCATTTATTATATTGAAAGGAAATGTGTGTACTTTATTACAATATTTTTTAATCTATGTTTTAAAACATTGCTTTGGAACATCACCATACATTGCTCTCTGCAATTTCCTTGTTTCATTAGAATGTAACGCTTAAACAAAAGTACTACATTTAGCACAGAATGTCAAGTACAAATTATAATGTCCGAACATAAAACCCTATACTTTTAGGGAAAAGTGCAATACAAAATGAAAACGAATCCAAAGTGAAATAGAAGGAAATTACAGACTTTTCGAGGGGTAATGTGAAGGGATTTTAATTAACCCCTCTGAGTGACCTGTACAAAAAGGACGGGTTGCACTTGAATCTGAAGAGGACCAATAACCTGGCAGGGAGGTTTGCTAAGGCCTTTGGAGAGAGTTTAAACTTGAATTGCTGAGGGGTGGGAACCGAACTGAAGTGAAGGAAGAAAGGGAGGTTGGCTCACAA